>NW_012144966.1:16518680-16549063 GCF_000956105.1 Propithecus coquereli
CATTATCTTAAGTGAAATATCTCAGAAATGGGAAAACAAATACCGTATGTTCTCATTTATAAGGGGGAGCTAAACGAGGGTATATATGGTCATAAAGTGGTATAATGGACATTGAAATCTAAGAAGGGAAAAGTGTGGGAGGAGTGTAATGAATGAAAATCTACCTATCAGGTACAACATACACTATTCTGGTGATGGGTACACTAAAAGCCCTGACTTCAGCATGATATAATTCATCCATGTAACAAAAAACACTTGTACCTCCTAAATCTATTGAAATTAAAAAAAAAAATGCGTAAGGACCTGAACAGATATTTTCTCAAACTAAGACATACAAATGATCAAGAGATAGATGAAAAAATTTTCAACTTCTCTAATCATCAGGGAAATACAAATTTAAACCACAATGAGATATTATTGTGTACCTCCTAAAATGGCTATTACTAAAGATAATGAGTGTTAGAGAGGCTGTAGAGACAAAGGAACCCTGATACACTGGTGGTAGAAGAGTAAATACAGTCATTTTGGAAAAAATAAGGGAGGCTCCTCAAAATATTAAGAATAGAATTACCATATGATTCAGGAATCTCACTTCTGGGTAAATATCCAAAGGATATAAAATCACTATCTCTAAGAGATATCTGCACTCCCATGTTCATTGCAGCATTATTGACAATAGCCAAGATGTGGAAACAATCAAAGTGTCCATCAATGGATGAATGAATAAAGAAAATGTGTTATATATACACAATGAAATATTTTACACTTTGACAACGTAGAAAATTCTGTCATTTGCAACAACGTGGTTGAACCAGGACATTACGTTAAGTGAAATAAGTCAGGCACAGAAAGACAAATACTGCATGATCTCATTCACATGTGGGAGCCAAAAAAGCCAAACTCATTGAAGCAGGGAAGAGAATGGTGGTTACCAGGGGTTGGGGGAATGCTGGGATATGGGGAAAGGAGAGATGTTGGTCAAAGGGGACAAAGTTTCAGTTAGACAGGAGCAATAAGATTTAGAGATCTATTGCACAATATGGTGAGCCATAGTTAATAATAACACATTGTATATTTAAAAATTACTAAACAAGTAGGTTTTTAAAGTTCTTGCCACAAAGAGGGTAGGTATGTGAGGTGATGAATACATTAATAAGCTTGATTTACTCTGTGTATAGTGTTTACATATATCAAATTTTACACCATAAATACATACAATTGTCAAGTAAAAATTTTTAAATTACCAAAACTCGAGATTATACACATACATTCTTACACACACACATATGAATATGCTTGGCAAATTTCAAGAAAAAACTTTTTTCCTGGTGGTTACTTTTGAAGATAAGATTGAATATATGAGTTGAGAGGAAGTCTCAAATTTTCAATATTTTCTTGTGCTGATGCATGTGTTATTTACACAATAAATTTTAAAAGAGTCCTATTCACCAAAATCCCTATAAATTCCATGAGGTTTGTTCATTCTTCATTTCATTTGCGTGCTAGGTATTGGAGATGCAAAGACATGTGAAGGATAACCTCTTATTTCAAGATATTCATTTAATAAGGACCACAGTCCAAAGGCACACGAGTATAAGGTCTCTAATGTTAAGTTAAACATAATTAGAATAATTGGAGGACAATAGAAAAAGGGCTAAGGACATTCAGAGATTACTTTGTAATGGAGAGGCCAGGAGAGTCTTCATGGAGATTAAAGTAGTTGAGAAACACTTTAAAGAACTGAAATGATAGAAACAAATAGAGAACGATAGATGGGAATCCCAAAGACAGGAAATATGGGCTAAGGCACAAGAGTATAGTGAAGATTATGATGATGCAATTCAAGGAATTATTTTCCCTTCAGCATGAGAACTCTCTAGTTCTGTTCCTTAGAAGCCAGGTTAAGAGAGTTTTAACTGTGTTGCCAGGCGACATTGTTTACGATAACAATCTTCTTTGATTGGTGAGTTGTATCTGGACTAGGAAGAACTGTAGAGGATCTACAAATACCTGATGGGGAGCCATTGAAATAGACTTTCCTGAGTACCTTGACTCTTGTAACTGAGAGGTTCCTTGCAGGAAATCTGGAAGCAGTGCCTATGGAATTTTTATAAGAGACATTGGCTTATGAGACTTTTAAACTGGGGTAATTCAGCACCTGTCCTATGCGACTCTCTTTACCTTGAACCTGAGCTACCACCTGGGTGGCCAAAGAGGGCTGTGTGGGCTGCTGCCTAGGCAGCTGAGGACTTCTTCCACAGAAGGGGAACCCCCGATGCTGCTCTTCTGGAAGGATGTATTTATATCCTACATGTATGTCAAGTGTGGCCATCTGAATGTTTAAGTAACCCGAAGAAGTTCCGCTGTACCCCTGATCGGTATTGGCAGATGGGTTTAAGGAATGTCAAAGCATTTTAGCTGTAGTGGAGACATATCAATGGAAGCGTAAAATCTAGAACACAAGAGACAGACTTTAGTCTAATCATGAAAGATTTAAATGTCAGATTGTGGAAAATAGATTGTAATCTAAGTTTTGGAAGCAAGTAGGACCCTGATAGCTTTCGAATAGAGACATAATATGGTTAATTTTTTTCAAATCAGCTTATCAGACAAGTAATATGGTTCATAATATATGTTGGAAGAAAGATCAGAGATTGGTTTAGTGAAAGGTGATGTAGAACCTACCTAGATGGCTGAAGAATTGATAACAGTACTAGCAAGTACTGATAAAAGAGGACTAATTTCTGAAAGACTGAGGGCAGAGCAGTAGCCAGAGACTAGGGGGAGACCGAGCCTGACATCTAGTGGAGAGATCTGATTTTCAGCTATTGCAATTTACCTCATCATTTCCTGTTTCCTGCCTGAACCCCCAGGCATTATTGAACTCAAGTTTAAATTCCTATAATTTGTAAAGGCCACTCAAGATGGTCTGATAAAAAATCCAAGTACATTGAGGTAGTTATTAGAGTAGTAATTTAAAAAAGAAGAAATGTTTGGGCTTTTTTTAAAAAATAAAACATTCATCTTTTCTCCTTGGGACCAAAAAAGAAAAGTGACTTAAACACTGAAAAATAAAGTTGAGAAAATTAATTTTCAGCACTTCTTTTCCTAAATAATATGATGGCATTTTCCATAGGGACTATTATTGGTTATACAAACACAGAAATACACACAAATATTCAACCATTTTTCCACCTTTTATTCCTTCTTGGAATTTCCATTCTCATTTCTTTTATTTCTCTCTTTTTTTAAATCTTATTTCTGTATACATTACACTGTCTGCTTCCCTGTTTTTCTTCTCCACTGACAAGCCTCCCTTTTTCATGCTTGCACTCCTAGTATTCGAATGGTTTAAAACATTAAGACGGTACAATATTCACTTTTCCAAATAAATACATATTTTAAAACTCCTTTAATCTCTGGCTATGAAAGAGCTAAAAAAAATTCTCAAAATACAGAAAATGCCCTTGAAGTGTTAGGAATGATGACACAGTCTTTTCAGGTTTTCAGTAAACATACACCATAAAATGAAAAAGAGCAAAGAAAAACATTCACTTAAAAGTACTATCTTGTTTCTAAATTCCTTGAAGTGTCCCCGGTCTTTTCTTGAATGGTTTTTTTCCTCCTACATCTATATATGTTGGAACAAGTAAAATGTACGTACAAATGTCTTGTGAACTTGAAACACGTTTGGTACTAGAAAAGCACTGAAATTCTTTCTCTCAAATCAACCAGTAGTAAAAATATAAAGCATATTTTTAAACTCATTCTTTCTCAGAAGAAAAAGTCTAATAGGTAAAGGAAATAGAGAGAAGAAATAGAGGTGCATGATATTAACCCAAACAAAGGTAGCTAACTGGTCATAGTCCTAATCATAACCCAAGGGTGAAGGACAGCTTCCTGCCTTTCATTAACAATTTTTTTTTAAAAAGGCATTTATTCTTTCTGTCTCTTTAGGAAATCAACTTATAACAATAACAGCCCATGTGTGTACTTAGACCAGATGCTATTTCACTCAGGTGCTAAAACTATACACTTTGCTAACTGTAAGGTTTTTTCAAAAATAATTCTCATCCAAAATAAAAAGTGGTACAACTCTTTTGCTTTTGAGAACACTCGTTTCTTCCCTAGGGTTAGCAAGCTATAAAGAATCCCGAGGCACAAGTCAAAAAGACTATAAAAAGAGACTTGAAAGTTTCAAAGAAAAAAAAACCCTAAGCACTAAATAAGCTCAAGAAGCTTAACTACTTGAAGTGTCTGAGTCTGAATTTCAGCGTCAACAAGACAGCAGTGGAGGAGTGTTTGAAGATGCGCTGTGTGCTGCCTCCTTTAAATCAAGAGCATCTAAGTGGCCAAATGGGCAAGGGATTTCAGAGTAGTAGGTAAGGAGGAAACTGGAGTGCTACCGGCTTTGTTGTTGTTAATAGAGTTCATTTACAGGGATGATACCACTAGGAGCCTCTACCCCTTGACAACGGTATGAACCTTAGCATGAAACGTAAGCCTCATTATCCTTAAGTGTAAAATGGAGCTTGTATTCGTTTTCTATTGCTGCTGTAAAAAATTACCACAACCTTAGTGGTTTAAAACAACAAAAATGTATTATTTTAAAGTTCTCGAAATCAGAAGTCTGAAACTGGTTTTACTGAGCTAAAATCAAATTGTCAGCAGGACTGCATTCCTTCTGGAAGCTCTAGGGGAGAATCCTTCTGCATTCCTTCTGGAAGGAGAAGCTCTAGGGGAGAATCCATTTCTTTGCCTTTTCTGGCTCCTAGAGGCTGCCTGAATTCCTTGGCTTGTATCCCCCCTCCATCTGCAAAGCCAGCAATGGCCAGTCGAGTCTTTCTCACATCTCGTTCTCGCTGACTCTCCTGCCTCCCTCTTTCACTTTTAAGGACCCCTACGATTATGGTGGGCACCGGGATAATCCAGGATATTCTCCCCATCTCCAGATCACCTGATTAGCTGCCTTAATTCCACCTGTAGCCTCAATTCCTCCTCACCATGTAGCATAACATATTCACAGGTTCCGGGTGTTAGGACATGGACATCATTGGGGGCCATTATTTTGTCCAACATAGACATCGTAAGGTTCTTGTGAAAACTAAATAACAATATAATGTGCAAAATGTGTACGCACTGCCCATAGAAAGCACACAGTAAATATTATGCATATAAAGAAACTTATAGGAAAGGTGGATATGAGTCACTAAATCTAACTTAACTAATCAAATCCAAAGTACACAAGGATGCATATAATGGCTGGATTTTCTTTTTAGGTACTTAACCGAGCAATCCTATTTATGCCCATTGTATTCTGAATCATTCCCATTTATAACACATTCGTAATTCAGTTTCAGTCATTTTATAGATTGAGAGCACCCACCACACATAGGCTTTCATGAGATCACTGTTTCAGCAGTGACAATCAGAGTGTGCTAAGAGACATTGTTAACTTGCTAGAGTTGGCACAAAGACACAGTTATTAAGCAAGCAGGACACGTCTCCCAAGAGAAGTCACAGACATAGAACATCAAGTAGGAACCTCTAAAGAGAGCACTGGGAGCTCCACTGCTTTCCATTATGCTCTATTCAGTTCTGAGATCTAAATTGCTGCTGATTTTTCATCTTTTAATCACTTCACAGAGGTTAAGTGTCCTTGGGAGGCACTACAGAGGGTTGCACATATCTCATCTCATTGATTCGAAATTAATTTGATCTTTTAACTCCCGGCTACTGAGTTTCCTGGGCTGCTAAAAAAAAAAAAAAAATCATCTTACGGTGAATTTTTCTTTTTCACAAATAAAACCTGAACTGTAGAATCTGTAGTTTTTGGCAAAATTACATTTAATGCTTATTTCCACTCGAATAGAAATATAAAACTTTGACCGTATATAAGACTTTTTCACAATAATAAAAAACATACAAAGTAATATATGTAGAAATTAATTTGGTTTAATATAAGGACTTTGTCTGACACTATTCAAGATATAAGTATACGCTTTTAAAGGGTATCAACTGTTGCTCGTGCTACCTTTTTCCCTGGAGACCATGAGTATTAATTTTTAAAAATTTATTTAGAAGAGTTAATTCTCACAGGATGGATGAGTTACCTTCTTCAAATCTACCTAATCAATAATAAAATAATAGAGTTAATGTTTTATTAAAGTTGAAAAAGGTCACAAGTATTACCTTTGTTATCTAATTTTTTAAAAATTTCAACTAACACTGGAACTCATAAATGTTGCTAGTCAGTATTTTGGTGTTCAAATAATAGATCTATGAATTTGATGGTTATAACAAGTGTTTACAGTCTTGAGAAAATGTTATGGGTTTAGACTGACTATGTAAAATAAAAAAATACTGTCAATTGTATAAACTTGAAAATATTAAATTCTATATTTATAATTCCTATAAGTCAAAAACTAGAAAAAATTAAATGAAATAGGAATAAATTTCACAGTCAGAATAATGATAATTATCTTTTTTGCTTCCTTGTAAACTTGAAATGAGAATTCTCCCAGTGAAAATGAAGTATTAATTTATCCCATTAAGGAAAGTAAGACTCTAGGAAGGGACTAGAAGATCTGCCAGAAACGAGGGACCTGATAGTTGGTGGCCATGTAACTTCTCTGAGCTTTTGTCTTCATTCCTCTAAAAGTATTTCAATGTATTCAAAGCTCTAAGAGTTAATAAAGATCCTCATTTTACAAAGGAAAAATCTTTGAGACCTACAGAATTGAAATGAGTTCAAATGGACAAAGCAGGATTTACACATCTATGTTCTTTCCCTTCCAAACACTGTGCATGAGATTCCCAACGTCCCTACCAACCCTGAAATGCTCCACTTTTTATATCTGGGGTAAGTAAGTACCACGGAAAACAGTGACAGGTGAATGAGACCCTCAAAGTATTCCCCACTCACTTGGTATATTGCGGAGCGGAGGCGGAGGCACATTGTTAATAGCTATCATGTGAGACAAAATAGCCACTGGAAGAGAAGACATAGGCATCTTGACGGCTTAACGGTGGCTGTTCAGAGGCTAGTGGAAAAGCAAATGATCGCCCTTTTCCTTGAGGTCATAAATCAGAACCTTCAAGGAAGTCTTTGATAGGTTGAGTCCTATGGAATCTTCTTAGTCACAGATCTTATCCATTGTTTGTGTAATGTTTCCAAGAGTGATGTCTAGACCAGGAAGAACTATGCTGTATCCCAGTCCAGAGATATTCATGAGAGGAACTTTGTGAACTACAGGGTAGGAAGGAAGGGGGAAAAGGTAATATACAAGGTGATATAGTAGAATCAACAGCACTCATTAGTCCAGATTAGATGAAAAGAATTCACTTTATTGGTCCATAGCTCAGAGCCCTTTTCCTGGCTACCAAATGTTTCCATTGGGTATCACAAACTCTTTTTATAGCAGCAACAGGAAAAGGATATTTATACTGCTCTCCATGGCTACAAACATATGGTAAAATATCCCTTCTAATTATCATATACCAATAAACTCACCCCTGCTTACATTTAACTATATTCTGCTGGAGTGTGGTATATGTTTTTGGTTATTTTCTACCACTCCACGATAATTAAGGCTAGTTACAGTGGCTAGGGTTTAGAATCCTAATTAGTGTGTCTTTTAATTCTATGTATCATCTTTCAAGGCCTTTAAAAATATTTTCCTGCTGTCATAACTATAAAAGGTTATATAGAAAAGAATTGTGGCTGTCTGACACCTGAGCCAGACTAGTAGAGTGTTCATCACTTATAGACCAACTTCATCTAGAAAATATTAATAACTGGAATGGAAAATATTCATTATATTACAAAAGTAGCAATTTTTCTTGCAACCATTCCTATTAAATTGTACCTGCACAATAAACTTACTATAGCATAACTTCTCAATTGAATATTTCCTGTCCCCAGTTTTACTAACTCTGGACTCAGCGTAGTCTCAAATTCATTGAATTCTCATCATTGTGCTTCAACTTGTCTTCCTTCTACACTAGCCAGCTACCTTCACCTGTGTGGCTCACATCTCAGAATGGCACATTTTCATTCCGACTGTCCTCCCTTGGTAATCCCTACTGCCTTTATTCCACAGGCTATCCAGATACATTCTCTGCCCATTCTCACATTTAACAGTGAAAGAACCAAGGGCTTGCATTTTTCACGGGTGCTAAGGAAATGGAGCTATGAATGTTGGGTTTTTTCTGACAAACAATTTTGATCAAACAAAGATAAAAAAGGATGTTTTTCTAAGACCCTAAGTTTATACTGATCAATTTCCTCTCTGATTCCAATTGTGTCAGTTCTTTTATTTGTATTATTTTCTAGTTATTTTCCCTTCTTTTCTATATTTTCACCTTTTCTTTTCTCTTTTCTGTATTTATATAATGAACTTTATACACTAAAAGCTACATAATATCATAGTAATTTCACATCAAACTGGACCTTGCTTGAAAAAAATCTGAAAAAAAAGAAAATATGAGTAGTGACAATGCAAGTACACAAAAACATTAAGAAGGAAACAGAAAAATAAATAACTATATAGCTTACTTAATGTTATCCAAGTCTATGTAATATGATTTTGTATGAGCATCTGCTAATATCTGCTGGTATATGCCCAGAGAAAATCCATCAAATCACAAAATTGGCCCCCCTCAAATGTTTTGGATTAGTCCTTCCAATGTATTCTAAATCCTTTGAAAATTCATTCCAAGAACAATGACATAATCACATGATTTTTCTCTGAGAGACAGATGTATTAAATTGTTTAATTGTCAAGGCCTGGACATTACTCATAAGTCTGATTGTTTCTCAGCCACTTATTTGTAAAATTATGTTGGGGAGGTCACTTAATCTGCCTTGATCTCTATGTCCTAATCTATATAATAGTGGAAATGATAACACCTCATACAAATGCTATGAAGATTAAAGTAATGAAAATAAAGGTTCTAGCGCAGTGCCTGCATATAGTAATGATTCAACTTCCAATTTTAGTAGTAATGATATTATTATTGCTGAAATAAACTTTGAGAAATTCACATGGATTAATTTTTTAAATACTTTAAATATTTTTTAAATGTACTCTTCACATGGGTTTCATCTATTCCTGCTACACAGTTGATAGTAGTATATTACAGGTACATTGGTCAAGATGTACCTTAAGTATTCATCAAGTATCGTAGAAACCAATAATAATAACCAAATTTATCATGATAATTTTCTATACACTATTAACACTTCTAAATAAGTTACTTCCAGAAGGAAGATTGCTTCAATTAAAATTAAATCAATTCAATACACATATTCATTTTTTAAAATATAATCGTCAAAATATTTATATAAATTAAAACTGGTTAGACATAAAACTCATTTGTATAAAATAAAATATTTCATATAACATCAACCAATCTGTCCTTTGACAGGATAGTGTATAGACTACATTTTCTCATGCTCATAAGAACCACAAAAAAAGTAAATTTTATATATCACATATACATATTCACACGAATGGTTAAAAATAATACCTAAGTTAACCAAAATTCATATAATCTGTATGAAATCATACCCTGATTAATAAAGTACAATATTTATTTATTTATAAATACACATGTGTAAATGTATGGAAATGAAAATAATATGGTAACTTGCACTTAGTTCAATTTTTATCAAACTTGCTAATAGAAAATGAACACCCAGTGCAAAAATTTTGTCATTATCATCTGACTTTAACAAAATTTATTTGTTTCATTTATTCTAAATTGCTGAGTATAATGTTTATTTCCTTCAAAGTGGTAAGCTTCATTTGACATTGATTTATAAGCAATTTAAACTCTAATTCATCAATACATTATAAAAAAAGATAAGTCTATTTTCTGGGCCCAATCGACAATAATATATTGGTGTACACATATTTGAATATGTATCTACCTATAATGTATAATAATATACTGTCTATAATCAAAAAATCTTGGTTTTGATTTGTGTGAGATTTTTACACAAAAAAAATCACCATATGGACCTAAGCAACAGTGTGTTATACTCATGTATGAATATTCAAGCACTTGCCACAAATACACAGTACACATGCTTTAAATTCATACTGAATTTTAAACCACACCAAAAAATGATCTTCTATTTGAATGAGTTATTTATTTACCTGGAGGAAGGTACCAAATTTTTCAATATGCAAAATGCAAATAATTAATTGCATTTGTATATTGTTGCTCTCCAGTTAACTTAAGATAGCTTTTCCACAGCTGCCATAATCACTGCACCTGTGATCTAAGCCCTATTCTAAGTGTTTCATTATGGTATAATATATTTTTAACTTTATTTATTAGGAAAGATATGTCAAATTAGGATAAACTTGCATAATTTCAGTGGGGATTTCAAAAGGTTAACCAAAACAATTTCCCTGTTGGTCCAGAAATTCACAAGAGTAACATGTTATACCCAAATAGTCCTATTGGACTAATGTTAATCAGACACATTTCTGATGCTTTTGTAATCCCTTAGATCAGGTAGGTAACTCTTAAATAGCAAAACCTAGAGAGGCAACAAGCAAAAGTTTGAACAACACATGGAAAATAGCTCCTGAGCTCTGGCAAATAGACTCTTATGAGACATATTCCAAAAGATGTTGTAGGATTCCAAAACCATAGAAATCCATAAAACTATCTCACAATAGAATCATAAGTATGGAGTAAGGTAAACTAAAGTCATTATAGGACCTGCAGGAACAAAATAGTTGAATAGATGGACAAAGTGGAAGCTTTTAGTTTGCTGAGGTTGCACACACAGCAGTTTTAGTTTCAAAGTGGGGTAGAGAAGTTGAGATATTTTTGAGAAATAGTATAGGAAACAGGTCAGCCTGGAGGGTGAGAAAAGAGTATTTTCTTCATAGTCAAATTTATCAATCTTTTCTTTTATTGCTTCTGATTTCTATTACATACTTAGAAAATCCTCTTCCTCTCATTACAAGATTACAAAAGCCCTCATTACAAATTCTCATTTGCCTAGCACTTTCGTCTTTATTTTTAGCACTTCGTGTTTATTTTCTGAGACACAGTGTCTCAGAATTAAGGATCCACTTTTGAATTTGCTAATGGCTTGTGCAATTTCAAATTTTCAGCTATTTTCCATAATAACCTTGAAGATAGATATTATAATCCCATTTTATAGATGAGAAAAATGATGCTCTAAAAATTAAAATTATACAGTTGGGATACAGTAAAACCAGAATTTGAATCCAAGTTTGCCTTGTTTACATTGATTTCTTTGCCTAAAAATGATCAATTGTCTTTAAAAGAAATCACGTGTCCTGCATCATAATATAGACATTCTCCTCTGAATGGAAATTACATTCAGAAGATAGTGATCTAGTCTTCCCAGTAAGGAATTTATGAGGAGGACCAGAGATGCATTAATTCATTTATCTGCATTTGCAAGAATCCAGGTTAAGCGGATGGGAAAAAATTTTCTAAGTATGTCTAACCATGGAAAGATTTATATATACACAGGGAGGTAGACAGTGAGGTGGTACCTGCCCTGGATCTTATGGAGGGATCATCCAGGCTGTTTCAGAACTGAAACCCTGGGACTGAGTGGTACATAAATTGAAAAAGACAAGGTGAAGAAAGGAAGCCCGATTCAGAGGCAGTTAGAATTGCTCAGGGAAGTGATGATGAGGTCTGAACTAGGAGAGAGTCGTAGGGAAGGAAAAGAGAGAATGGTTGGTGTACAGTGGAAGCTGGGGGGAAGGACGTGTTACAGAATTCCTAGGATTCTACATCTTGTGTTAGGGTAGATGCAGCTACACTAAGCAAAATAGAGACCAAAAGATATGATGATGATGATGATGATGGTAAGAATATGGACAATATTTATTGGGCATTCAGTCCACACATATTTATCCCTCAAAACCCTATAAGGTAGGTAAAAGTCATTAGTCCTATTTTATAGATAAGAAAACTAAGGTACATAGAATTAATTAACTTGAAAAGATTCTGAAAGGCAGAAAATGTCTTACTTTTAACCTATAACAAAAGGACCAGAAAAAGCTGGACCTGAAAAGGGATTCTTGGGAATTTATGAAAATGCATTAGGAAAAAAGACACAGGATACCAGCTCACCTCCCCTTCCTCAAATAATTAAAATGCATTTTATTCATGAATTTCAACAATTGCTTTTCCTGTCTATGTCCTTCAGAAAGTACCTATAAAATTTTGGCATCTCATTTATAAATAAGAATGTCATTTTAATATAAAAATCACCATGAAGATAAAACCAGATGCAATGTGATTTTTGAAACCTGACATTATTTCTCAAAAGATGTAATAATTACAAATACTTTCTTACAACATGTAAATGAACAATCTTTCTTAAATGACTTTAGTAGTCTTAACAACAGTATCAAAAGAATACCTCATACCAGCCCTTTTTATAAGAAATACAAATATTCAGCAGGAAAAGCAGAATATATGAATACCAGAGGATGGCTGTTTAAAATGATCAAGATGTTATCGACCGTAGATGATTATAAACGAAAAACAACATCTCAAATGAAATCAACTGTTCAGGAGAATAATTAAACATTGCAGCAACTATGTAGCCTGGAAAACTAGTGGGATCAGAAACCCTTGTCAGACTTGGTATTAGCAATTCCCATGCTCACTTTCAGATAAAATTATTTGAAGCACAGTCAATATATCACAAAAAATTTTTAAATATCTTCTCTTCCTGACTTTTAAATTCTTTCCTTTTATAGGCATTCACAAACAAATAGGGTCTCTTTATTGAAGTTGGCTTTTTCCTAAAGAAAATAGAGAATGCATGCAAAATGTTTACATTACCAAGAGTTTTAACCAGGATAGCACATTAAACCATTCATTTTAGTAGATTCTGAAGTGTCCTAGTATTTTAATGTTTGTTCAAATTTCACCCAGAAAGTCACAAACTCATTTGTACTCTGCTTACAAACAAGCTCTTTGAGTTTATTTGATCAAAATTGACCTCAATAGCATGGTGAGAAAAAGCTAATTCAGAGCATTTCTCTTTGAATTTTTATTCTCACTACAGTGATAACTGAACAACCAATAACATCTGTGGACTATATTCTAATTGCCAAGCCAAGTGATTTCCATGCATTATCTTCTATCTAATTCAATCCTCACAAAATTCTATGAGGCAAAAGCTGACACTATTCCCATTTTATAAATTCGGAAGCAAAGTCTTGGTGAAGTTAAATAATTTCCCAAATATTCCAGCCATTGAAACGCAGCTCCAGGACTCAAACTTGGGCTGATTCCACAGCCTGCTGGTTCAGGATCAGTTCAAGCAAAGGAAAACATGTTCAACAATCATTTTCCCAGGCCTATTTTAAATGTTACTGTCTCTTGTTAGAAGGAAGCACCTATTTAAGCAAGTATGTGTCCTTACAAAGAGGTGCATTATCTGATTGTTCTTGCATGCTGTAAAAACACTAGCTTGCATGAGTTCTTAAGATTCACAATCTATTTTCTCCCTTAACATTTCTGCAGATACATTACTTTGAATTCAAAAAATTTTTCTCTGCAGGTGCTCAAAATTCATTTAAATTTAAAAGTAAAATATCCACTTTATACCCAGGAGAACATGAACTATATCTTCCTGATCAAAAAGGAAAAAAATTAATATCCCTTTCCATTTCATTTTTCCTCTCTTGCATTTTCTTTAGTATGACTTAGCTATTCTCAAAAATTCACTTGATTCTATTTGCAACTGCCTGAAGATGTATTTCAGAAAGGATGCACAGGTGTGCACAGCACATGATTTCTTGTCCAATCCTGTCAATTCCTTACTTTGTAGTTTGTGAGAGCATGTGGCCAGAGAAGTTGTAACAGAGGAAACATCCTCAAAAAGGGTAAAAATGTTTTACAAGCTGTCTCTCTAAAACCTGCCCCACTCATTTTGGGAATTAAAACCCGCATCCCTGCCCAAGGTCAGTACTCAGAGGGGAAAGGGAGCGTCCTTTGTTCTTTGTACCATAGGAGATGGTTCAATGGAATTGTCGGTTGTTACGAGATTGTTTTCACTGGAGATGAGATGGATCAGAACCATCAACTAAATTTAAACAGCAATAACCGGAAGCTAAAAACCCTCCCTTTAAAAGCTCTGTATTTATGCTTACAGTTAGGAAAATGGTACTTTAAGATGTGATACTGCCATTCTCCTTATTTGCAGGCAAATTAATAGACCTCCCTTTTCTTCTCCTCAAAACACTTGTCCTCGTTCTTTTGATGCGGCCTCAGGTGCCAAACTTTCAGTAACAAAGATACAGACGTGTCAGCATCCGCAAAGCCTGGGAACAGCATGAGTATTCTTCTTTTGGTGAAACTACTGAGAGCCTTCTGTTTCTTGAACATAACGATTCTTCTTCTCACCTGTGCAGCAGACAGAATTGGACTCACTACTTCCTCCAAACTAGGTTCAGCTTTCTGAAGGTCACATAATGAATTAGTAAAGGAGTCATGATTGACACCCAGATCACAAATCCTTTTTCTGGCCAAGTTCCACCTCTTGATTGGTGTCCTTTCCTTCACTTATTTCATGAGTGACTATTATTTCCCTCTTCACAAAATCACCTGCAGTGATTCCTAGTTTACACCATAAGTGACTTTTATGAAGATACCACTCGCAACATTAAATGAGCCATTTGTCATCTTGATTTTTTTCCTGATGTAACTCCATTGTCATTTAGATTTGACATTTCAGAGACTTGAACTTCAATGCACTGTACTATTATTCAAAGTTGCCTAGGGACATGTGCTGAGCTGTGCTTTTTCCCCCATGATTCAAGCAAGAACATTATTCTTCGTTCTTTATTGCTCCAATCTTCTACTCTACCACTTCCACAAATCACTATAATTTGTACCACACAGTACACTATCTGCACGAGGTGTCTTGTAGCAGCTTTTGAAATGGCCTATAATACTATAAATCATTGTGCTATTTTGGCATAAAATGTTACTTAAGTAAATATCCATTTGTTGTGCATTTTTTCTCCAGAGAACTATTAGTCACATTTTACTGTTCGGAAGAAAAGCCTATTACCAGTTACATTTTTTCAGGGTTTGTTGTTGCTGCTGCTGCTGCTGCTGCTGTTTAAAAATGCCAACAGAAAAGAAGCCAAACTCTGTAAAATAATTTAAAGAGATTTATTCTGAGCCAAGTTTGAAGACCATGGCCCGGAGCCACACCCAAGAAGGCTCGAGCCAGTGGACTGGCTGTGTGTGGGTTACGGTTTGATTTTATAGATTTTAGGGAGACAGGAATTACATGTAAAGTTATAGATCAGTACATGGAAGGTGTACATTGGTTTGGCCCAAAAAGGTGGGACATCTCAAAGTGGGGAGGGGCTTACAGGTTATAGGTGGGTTTAAAGATTCTTTGATTTGTCATTGATTAAAGAAGCTTTGTCTAAAGGCTCAGAATGTTTTAAGTTAAGATAAGGAGGTCTGCTCATCACAGACAAGCCACCAGCCATATACAGACTCAAGTGATCTGTTAAGTAAATTGAGGATCTGCAGGTGTGGTTTAAGCTGTGACTTGCATAGCCTTAGGCCTATTAATGAGCTACCAAGATATCTAAAAGAAGGAAGTGGGGCATGATGAGGCATGTCTGACCCCCTTTCTCATGGCCAGCAACTCAGCTGTAGAGTATTTCTAGTGCCCCTTGGCCAAGAGGGGGTCCACTCAGTCAGCTGGGGGGCAGGGCTCAGTATTTTATTTTAGTTCATAAAACCATATTTTAGTACTTATTAAAAACAATATCTTTGAACAAAAAACATGCATATACATTTTTACATTAGTAAACTGTAGATCACATGCTGATGATAAAAGGTAGCTGATGCTCATTTGAATATTTTTATTAATCATTATTATGTTACATATCTGCAACAAACACAGAATAGATTTATAGGCAATGAAAAATGACTTAGTTAAAGCAAATCTCTGACTTTATTAGGTCAAATGTAAGAAAGAAACAGCTATCCAGAAAAATCTAACTGAAACGCAGTTTTGAATCACATCAATTCCAATGTTTTATCTATATCCTGTGATATATCGAATTGTCCTTCAAAATTGTGCATGATTCTTAAAAAAAAAAAAAAAATCCTAGCTATTTTTCAGAGCTTGAACTGCTGCTTCCTCTATCCACTACATCAGTCAAGGTTTGATCAGAAAAGCAAAACCACTAGGAGATATATGGAATTGGGGATTTATGGTAGGGATTTGAGCTTACACAGTGACACAATACAAATCCACCTCATCAACTCATTGCTCATTTTTTAACTTATTCAATTTCCATTTTTCCTCTACACATATTAAAGGAAACTACCAAATCACCATCGAAGATTCATTCAGAACAGGTAACAATACAGTTCAAAATAGTATCTGTTGTAAGGGAAAATGCATTTGTATAGGAAATAGGTTTCTTAGGCCAAACTAAGATGACTGCTGTAGTGTTTTTTCCAGCCCAGCCCTCGGCTAGCCAACCTTACAGAGAGGCATGAATCAGCATACTCGTGTAACCAAGGTGTTATCTCCTGTGTGAACTCATGTGATCACGCTTTCCCATGGCATGCCGCCACTATTGTTCAGAACCACATATAAGTGTTCGCCATGTTCTCAGCCATGCTTTTTGCCACTGCTGCATCCCCCCGACAATAAAGAGCAGGTCTCACCTGCCGGCTTCTACTCGCCTTTTCTTCCAATTTCAGAAGCCTGCGCTGGAGCACGCACTAGCCACAGAGCTTCCTCCTCACATCTGGATACCAACTCTATAGTTCTTCCAACTCCTCAGTAGTCATAAACATATTTTAAAAGACAAAATATATAATATCAAAATTTATAGACAACATAATGGCAAAACCTGAGAGAACTCTGAAAATTTTAAGGTATGTGGAATAGGATTGATAAGAATCCTATTGAGTCCTAACCCCCAGTACCTCAGAAGGTGACTTTTTTTTGTAAATAGGTTTTTAAGGAGATAATCAAGTTAAAGTGAGGTCATTAATGTGGGCCCTACTCCAATGTGACTGGTGTCCTTATAGAAAGGGTAAATTTAAACATAGAAACAAACAGTGACAGAGGGAAAGCAGTGTGAAGACATACAGGGAGAAAATGGCCAAGTAACGTACCTACAAGCCAAGTAAACCAAGGATTGCGAGCAAACACCAGAAACTAGAAGAAGCAAGGAAAGACTCTATCCTAGTTGTCAGAGACAGCGTGGTCCTGCCATCTCCTTGATTTTATGCTTCCTGCCTCCAGAACTATAACACAATAAATGTCTATTGTTTTAAGCAGCCTGGTTTGGGGTACTTTGTGACAGTGACCCAAGGCAACTAATTTCAAAGCATAAGAATTATGCTTCATTTCATAGCGTAATTCATAGCAGGGCTGTATTCCAGCTCTACACCCCATGCCACTGTATTCCACTGGCATTCAGTGTGCAAACTGCTCTAGAAGCCCTTATGGGAACCCATCCCTGCTTGTAAATTCCTTCAGCTTTGCCTAATACGTGTGTGCTATAAAAGCCCTTTGTCAGTTCCACATCTTTTTTTCCTTCCTCTCTCCCTCTCTCTCTCAATCTCAATGTCTATCTCTCTCTTTTTCTCTTTCTGTCTTTGTCTCTCTCTCTGTTTTTGTTTTGTTTTGTTTCCCTCCTGCTTGACTCTCACCCTCAATTTGGCCCATTTCACAAGTAGCTCAATTCTGGAATCTCTCACAAGCTCTGTCCTTATTCCCCCTCTGAAGGATGTGCCACCTTGTATATCCACTGATTCTGTACACCACAGCCCGAGACACCACTCTCGTTCTTGCTGCCTCTCACCTGGTCCACACCTAGACCAGAAAACAATATCCTAAAGAGATAGACAATATAAACTTTTTCTAGACAATTGAACTTATACTTTAGAGTATCAAAACATTTTTAAAATTGTTCACTTTTGTAGATGGAAATCTTTCTAAAATATTAATTAAGAGAAGTTGCTGAATAGATTTTTTTTGGCTTGTTGATTCAAGATTATACCCAAGAACATCAATTATTATACTACAAGACTACAATAGTACCTTAGGAAGCTATTAACGTGTGTAAAGCTGTCAGAACCTATTAAATGAACTCATTATTTAATTTGGGAGAATTCTTTCTGATTTTAGTACTTTTTAAAAATCTTTTGTCAATGTCTGGCATCTTGTTAATGTGGAAACTCTTTCATTCTAATTTGTTTCTTCTAATCAGTACTGTCCAAGGATAGCAGTTAAACTGTCTTATTAGTGTTATATTTGTGAACATGCAGATGCACTACCAGAATCCTCCTTTAAGGGAGGAACTGTTGCCCCAGCAAAAGGTTTAGTGTCAGTGACAGAGTCCTGCCTCTTCCAAGGGCTCACCATTCTCAGGGGAGCTTATATCATATGTGTGTGTGTGGTATGATGTCATCATTCCAGATGATTTACTGGTTGCTTAAGAAAAGAATTTGCCTAAGTATCCCCAAATGTCATCATAACCGTTGCTGTATTTCATTGTTTTAATATTTGATAAAATCTACCTTTTCAAAGTATTATTATTATTGCATATTCTAAGCATACCACATTGTTTTTCAACAGTAGGTTAGGGTATATTTTTCTAAAATTCTTAAAGCACTATCCTATGGATTTTATTTTTTAAGTTTTTAATTATTAACAATTTTTTGTAATTTATACATTTATAAAAAGTATCTTGTTTCCTCATCAAATAAGAATTAATTTTACTTTTGACTTAATTGGAAATTAAAAGTATTTTCATCACAATGTGACTCTCGTATCAGGTGCTTTTTAGTAAATTCAACAGATTTAAATAATTTTCTATTATTTTTTAAACTGGAAACTAGGGTTATGAGATTTATCTTTAAATTTGAATGTAGTTCCTTCTTGGACAATTAAAATGTGTACTGACAACTTGCTGTCTTCTATTTAGCCAAGCTGCAGCTTCACAATGGAATGGAGGGAGGCACTTGGCACCCATTGCCATTGTCCTATTGCACACAGATGCATTAATATAAACCTACAACAATATTTTTCTTAAACTGTCACTGGTCAAAAAAAAGATCACTTACTTTTAAAACTTCTACACAACAGCTGAATGTAATCAGGTCTTAAAGTTTCTTGGATATGATGATGATGGCCATAAATATTTCGAGAGAGCTACATAGCCAGGAGAAAATAAGTGGGCTTGTATTAGTGTAACAGAAGGAATGGCCTGAAAAAATGGCAAAAATATTTTCTGTCTCTTTAAAGCATCCCACATTCCTTTTTGAAAACTGAAACTCCTGCAACCCTGCCTCAGGCCACTGGTTGGGAGAGGCAGAGGAATGTCCTTTGATCTTAGTGCTATGCTATAGGAGATGGCTCAGCTGAAACTCTCCTGGGCTGGCAGAGATCTAGGCAGAAGTCACAAGATTGTCTTCCCCAGAGATGGGATGGATCAGAATCATCAACTGTAGTTGAACTGCAATTGCCTGAAGCTGAATGGCCTCCCTTTAAAAACTCTGTATTTCAGCTTATTATTGGGAAATTTGGTACTTAGAGTCAGGAGTCTGCCATTTGTCCTCATTTGCTAGCCAATTAATAAACTTCTCTTTCCTTTTCCCCCAACCACTTGTCCTTGTTCTTCTCTGCGGCCATGAGGACAAGTGCCGAACGTTTGGTAACATTAACACCAGCCATTGCTAAGAACATATTAGAAGTATATGAATTATTTAAAAACCTTAAACAGATTCTCAATTTTATACTAATCTCATATTAAATTATACTTATGGAATTGAAATCAAGTCTAAGACATGTTTGGAGCCCCAAATTTAGAATGCCATATATATTTTTAAGTTTTAAAAGCAAGTGCTCTGGGGAAAATATAAAAATTCTTTAAAAAAAAATACTTCAATGCTGTCTTGACTAAACATTGAAAAAGACTGTCAAACTGGACAGTTGACTGATGATGACCCTAGTTGAGATGTCTGCGCTTGGCTATATTTTCACAAGCATCAAAGTCATTCTGCAGTCTCTTGGTAAATTGTCAAATCTGTCTGGAAATGCTTTTAGGTTCCAGCTGTCTGTCTATTCATGAAAAGTTAAAAAACAAAAAAATACCAATAAACTTAAACAATTGAATTCGAGTTCTTATCAAAGAGAAGTCATTGTATATTTTTTCTTTCCTAAGAGCATTTACCCTTTTAGTGAATTGCATGGGTCACATTTACTGCAAGAGCAGCAAATTTCAGAATGAGTTTAAAATATCAGAACAGATATCTGAAGCAACTAAGAATCCAACCAATATACAATTTTAGTTTAAAAGAGGTAATTTCATAAGACAATGATTTTAGAATTACTGCTTATGGACCAACTGATTTAAGAGGCATTGCAGTCCTCTTCAGCACTAGAATATCTTCATAATAAAGATGACCTAGGAAATACCTAATTTTGAATTGAAACTAGATAGAGGGGGAAGAGTACTAAAACTGGTAAGTCATTTTTATTTTTTTCAATACAATCCAAGGAGCATTGCATGAGAGTCCTAAAGTGAGGAGTGGAATAGTCATCAGAAGTTCTTCCTGTTGAGTGAGGTAGAGGAACTGGAAACTTGTAAGATAGGCAGGCTGGAAGGAAATGAGGGCCCAGACAAGAGTCTGCACATCAAGGATTCAAAGAAAGTTCAGAGAGAATTATTAACCAACACAAAGAACCACTAGCAAGAATGGAACCCATGACTTCTAAAAGAACTTCTTGTAACCAAGTTCACAATAATCTCAGTGTAGTACTCACGTGCCAACCCAACTGGGGCAGGCTCGTGTATGGACATGGTTCCTGATCCTTTGTGCAATGGAATACTGAAAGATATTTGATATTATGATTGGACTACTGTTGGAATAAATGAAAAGATCCTAGAGAGTGATAGCCTTAATTACCTATGCGTATCAGTAAGACCCATCACTTTAAATATGTGGACCCTCTTTCTTCATTTGGGTCTTTGACAGCTTTCTCAGCATACTATTCTAATCCTGAAAGGAAGAGCAGTCCTCCTCTAATTCTAAACAACATTCTTCACATTGGTGTAGAAGTCTGGAATAAATTTGTTAAGGTGAAAAAGCCATTATTCTGGATTGACTAGATATATCCTCAAACAGTTTGATAAAGGAAGTTTTTCTTATGTTAATTACTATGTGATTATTTTCATAGGTGAATATAAACATAGAGAAACAAAAATAAACACCTGAATTTGCAAAATAATGTAACTGAATAAAGAGATATAATATCACTCTTTCCCATAAATAATCCTGCTCCCTGTTAATATGTGTGTTTTTAAATTACAACCTTATGACACAGCAAAATGGGGAAAATCAGTTGCAATTAAGTATTCAAAGAACCATCACTATTTCCTCCTGAATACATGAGTGTGTATTATCCCCACAGTTACAGTTGTTCTTCAGGTGATCTGTATTGAACTTCATGTTAACTGAAGAAAATAATGAGGTTCACAAATTTGGAACGGAGAGCTTTATTTCTCATAAAAGGTTTCAGCCTGTAGGTGGCCATTCTGACAGGCTGGGAAGCAGAGCTTTGTGCAGAAGCCAGAAACACATGCTTCAAGGGATAGACAATGGGAACAGAAATTTAGGCTGAACAAGGCGTCCAAATGTACATATTTAACAAGCTATAGAAGGAGTTATGAATATTTATAAAAGGAGAAACATGTGCAATCAAGCTTTTTGCCTTTTTATGGGGTCCATATTCAGAAAATGGCAGCCTTCTATGTCAAAAGGTGAAGCAAGGACATGAAAACTCTCTGTGTGCATACTCTGTAGACTGGTTAAAACTACTCTGTGATTGGTGGTCTCTTATCAAGAAAGAATTCTGGTTAGTTGTGCTGAAACCACAAATAGGTAAGAGTAGATCATGAGATTGGTTTCTGTTTAGTCCTTAAAGACAAAACACCTGGATAGCTGTTAGCAAGGGAAGGGGTATAGTGAGGCATGTTTTTCTTTGCATCCTGTCATGGCTGGGACTCAATTTTAAGGTTTCTCTGGGGTTCCCTTGGCCAGGAGAGGGTCTGTTCAGTCAACAGGGGCCTTAGGGTTTTTATTTTAGTTCACATGTGTTAGGGCAAGAATGGAACTGCTAAAATAAACACCCCTAATGAAAAAGTGATAAAGAATTTGCAATCTTCCTGTTATTGTAAGATTGGAAACAAGGCTAGGTTTCTGGGATGACTGGGGTGGGGCATGCTATGAAAGTCAGTTGTGGCATAAATCAGAACAAATGACTGACTTAGTTCTTAATTAAAGTCAGACAATTAGTAGACAAAAGCACACAGCTGACATAAGACAGAATAAAAAGCAGAGGGATTTGCATCCATTAAAGTACAAGTAAAAGAATTTAAAAAAAAAATCAGAGGGAATAATGCATGGAGAAACAGCTAATATTGCAATCAAGACAATAAGGTTCACTGCTACTAAAAGAACTAAGTCAGCTACAGGCTACAGAAAAATGTAAAATGTTAGCTTATTCTCTAGGAGAATAGCTGTTCTGAAAAGATGAGAACAGACTATGATCATTGTCTTCAGAGGCTTAGTCCTGATTGGACTGATCCACTGTTTCTCTGGAGGACTCCTATGGGATCACAGAATTATTTCTAATCCCATAAAGGCAACAGGGGGCATTTCTTATTCCTTGTTATGTCCCTAGTCCTTAAAACAAAGCCTGACACCTAATAGACACATGTAAAATATTTTTACTTAATTCACCTCGAACTCACCTATGGATAAGTAGTATCTGCACCCTCAAGAGTTCAAAATTGTTAAATTTTGTTTAAAAATGGGGCTTTTTATTATTTATTTATTTTTATTGACAAAGAAAAATTGTCTATATTTATGGTGTACAACATGATTTTTGAATATGTGTACATTGTGGAATGGCTAAGGCAATCTAATTAACATATGCATTACCTCACATCCTTGTAGTAAGAACACTTAAAATCTACTTTCTTAGCAATTTTCAAGTATATAGTACATTATTAACTTAATCCCCATGTTGTACAACAGATCTCTTGAATTTTTTCCTCCTATCTAAATGAAAATTCAGTCCTTTGACCAACATCTGCCCCATCCCTCCCCCTCTCAGCTGCTGGTAACCACCATTCTACTCCTACATCTATGAATTCACCTTTTTTAGATTCCACATATGTGAGATCATGCCATATTTGTCATTCTGAACCCCACTTATTTCACTTAATATAATGTCCTTCAGGTAAACTCATATTGCTGCAAAGTGTCCTTATTTTTTATTTTTATTTTTTATTTCCTTATTTTTTAAGGCTGAATAGTATTTTATTATGTATATAGACCACATCATTTATCCAATGATGGACACTTATGTTAATTCCATATCTTGGCTATTGTTAATAATGCTGCAATGAACACAGGAGTGTAGATATCTCTTTGACATACTGTCTTCATTTCCTTTGGATATATACCCAGAATTGGAATTGTTGGATCATATAGTAGTTCTATTTTTAATTTTTTGAGGAATCTCAATACAGTTTTCCACAATAGCTATAGTAATTTACATTCTCACAGACACCATGCAAGTGTTCCCTTTTCTCCACATCCTTGCCAACATTTATCTTCCATCTTTTTGATGAATAGCCATTCTAACAGGCGTAAGGTGATATTTTGTTGTGTTTTTAATTTGTATTTCTCTGAGGATTATAGATATTGAACACTTTTTCATGTATCTGTTGGCCATTTGTATGTCCTCTTTTAAGAAATGTCTATTCAGGTCCTTTGCCCATTTTTTAATTGGGTTTTTTGTATTCTTGCTATTGAGTTGTTTGAGTTCCTTATTTATCAGATTTATGGTTTATAAATATGCTCTTCCATTTGATAGGTTACCTCTTCACTCTGTTCTTTCTTTTGATATGCAGAAGCTTTTTAGTTTGATATAATCCCACTTGTTTTTTTGTTGTCTGTACTTTTGAGCACGTATCCAAACTATCATTGTGCAGATGAACAGGCCTTTATTAAATAATATAGCAATCCTGTATCATATGTGTAGATGCTCCTTGACTTATAATGGGTTTACATCCCAGTAAAACCATTATAAAATTGAGCCATCATAAAGTTGAACCATCATAAGTTAGGAACTGTCTGTATACAATACTTCACAGTTTACAAAGTACTTCCACAAACATTATCCTATCTGAGCTTCATAGTCATTCTGAAGTAAATGTTAATTATAATCATAATTCAACTGATGCAAGTTCTTCACAAATACAGATCTTGTATTCAACCCAACAGCAAGTATTAGGTCATTAAATATGAAATGTCTGATTTTGAATCAAAAGTTTAGTTTATTATTTCTCAAACAAGAAGCAGTGCAATTAATCAAAATATGTGCCTTACCTATCGACGCAGTTTTGCCATCTTCACAGCAGCTTGTTTATGCCATCACCGAAGAAGCCTAGAGAGCAAGTGGTGATGAAATCACAAAGGGCATTTTCCACAGCTTTCTGAGATTGAATATTTTTCCTTGCAAGAAGTCATCCAAAGCCTGGAAGAAGTGGTAGTCATTTGGAGAAAGGTCTGGAGAAAATAGCGGATGGCAGAGAGTTTCTAAGTCCAGCCTCTGTAGTTTAAGCAGCATTGTTTGTGCAACATGTGGTCAAGCTTTGTCTTGCAAGAGGATTGGTCTGTCTCTATTGATGAATCTCAGCTACTTAATCTCAAGCATCTCATCATCTCATCGAATTGGTTGCAGTACACATCTGCTGTAATGAAATGATCTGGTTTCATGAAGCTGTAGTGAATAATATTAATACTAGCACTGGACCAGCAAACAGACACCATTAGCTTTTTTGGATGAATATTTGGTTTTGGACTGTGTTTTGGCACTTCATCTTTATCCAACCACCGTTCCAATGCTTGCAATTGTCAAAAACAATTCATTTTTCATCACACATAACAATATGGTGTAGAAATGGTTCACCTTTCTGTAATAACAGCAAAGAAAGGGAAGCTTCCAGATGATTTGTCTTCTGACACTCATTTAATTCATTCAATACCTATCCATCCAGCTTCTTTACCTTGTCAAGTTGTTACAAACTGTCCAATACTCTTGGAATAGTAATGTCAAACCTTGCTGCTTTCCATCTCAACATAGGCTGAGATGGATTCACTTCCACTACAGCTCTCAGCTCATCTTTATCCATCGTGGTCACCCACATGGCTCATTTTCAAGGTTTAAATCACCAAAACATAACTTCTCAAACCATTTATGTACTGTGCATTCGTCAGCCACATCCTTCCCAAACACTTCAGTGATATTTCAAGCTGTCCATGCAGCATTCGTTCTATGACAGAACTCATATTTGAACATAACACAAATTTTTGACTTATCCATGGTTTCACAAAATTGCTCTAAAAAAATTTGAAAAATAATCCCAATCCGTGCTTTTGAAAGAAAGAGGATGTACCTTCATAATAAACCTAAAACAAGAAGTGTCAAAGTGAAATGTCGGAGATATCAACTGTAAAACTTAGTACTTAAGGAAATCAGACATTTCATGCTGAATAACCTAATATATTGCAGAACACAAACAAGAACAACGTAGAAGAAGGAGGCAGAAAGTTAAATGGACATATACATTTGCTAAAAAGAATCAAAGAGAAAAAGTATTTTAAAGAAGAACAAAAAAGACATGAATTTCATCTGAGATAAAAACAAGATTGTTTGTTATGTCATATGAAGATATAGTATGTGTTACGGACAGAATATGTCCTACTCAAATTTATATGTTGAAGCCCTAACCCCCAGTGTGGCTATAATTAGGGTAAGGAAATAATTAAGGTTAAGTAAGATCATAAGTATGGGGCCCTGATCTGATAGTGTTAGTGCCTTTATGAGAAGAAACGCTAGAGTGCTCTCTCTCTCTCTTTCATATTCCCCCTGCTATGCGAGAACACAGAGAGAAGCCAAGAAAAGGGCCCTAACCAGAAACCAGCCCTGCTAGACCTTGATCTGGGACTTCTAGACTCCTGAATTGTGAGGAAGTAAATTTCAGTCTATAATATTTTGCTATGGCAGCTCAAATAAACTAATAAAGCATGTTTTCCAGAAAAATAAGTGAGAGGGAAGAAAATAAGAAACCATTTATTTGCAAATCCAAGGTACAGAAATTTTATTTGTCAAAAAACCTGCTATTATACTCTTTATTACAATAAGACAAAAGCATAAGAGTATCAAAAATGATGGGTTTTTTTAGGAAGACTTATGACCTCTCCTCTCCAACTCTTCTACTACTCCTAAATTTATTTATTTTTAATTCAGGATATTATGGGGTACAAACATTTTGGTTACATGAAATGCATTTGCCTCGCTCAAGCCAGGGCTACAAGCATGTCCTTCCCCATACAGTTTCCATTAGCTGTGGGTTTACTCCCCTCCCCCCTCTACCCCCACCCTTCACCTCCCCCCATCTGACCAGGACTCAGTGAGTATTACTACCATGTGAGCACCTTAGTGTTGATCAATTAGTACCAGTTTGACGGTGAGTACATGTGGTGCATGTTTTTTCATCCTTGTGATACCTCACTTCAAAGGATGGACTCAATCTCTATCCAGGATAATACAAGAGGTGCTAGATCACCATTGTTTTTTGTAGTTGAGTAGTATTCCATGGTGTGTGTGTGTGTGTGTGTGTGTGTGTGTATATATATATATATATATATATATCACATTGTATTAATCCACTCATGTATTGATGGGCATTTGGGTTGTTTCCACATCTTTGCAATTGTGAATTGTGCTGCTATAAACATTCAAGTGCCAATGTCTTTATTATAGAGTGTTTTTTTTTTCCTTTGGATAGATGCCTAGTAGTGGGATTGCTGGATCAAATGGTATTTCTATTTTTAGCTCTTTGAGATATCTCCAAATTACTTTTCACAGGGGTTGTACTAACTTGCAGTCCCATCAGCAGTGTAAGAGTGTTCCAATCTCTCCACATCCATGCCAGCATTTGTTATTTTGGGACTTTTCGATAGAGGCCATTCTCACTGGAGTTAAGTGATATCTCATTGTAGTTTTGATTTGCATTTCCCTAATGATTAGAGATGTTGAGCACTTTTTATATGTTTGCTGGCCATTAGTCTGTCTTCTTTTGAAAAGTTTCAAAAGAACTGAGTCGTAAGTAAAATTTTAAAGACTATTTTGACCAGAAATTTTTTTAAAAAACTGTTATATTCAACTTTCTTTTCTGATTCTGAGTTAAAAAAGAAGATATCAGCAATTTGAGAATAAATTGAGACATGTCTAAATTTCAGAACAAATTGAAAGTTTTCATAGGGAAGTATTTGAACAATCTATTTTAGAGATTTTTTTCCCTAATTAACCCTGTAAGATGTTTGATGAAAATATAGTCTACGGTTCCAGAAGAAAAAGAAATGGAAGTGATATCTCTACTACAACATGATGAAGTTCTGATGTATCTCCTATTCCCCAAATATATGATCAAGTCCAGACCATATCACTGCCTCTTCACATCTTCTCTGTTATTGACTGGGATAATAATCCTCTTTCTCTAAGGCCACTAGTACTTTTCTATCATTTGAACCAAGAAATAGCCAAATCCAAGAATATTAAACTCAACCAGTAAAACTGGTGTAATAGAAAGCTATAGTTCCTTCATGGACAATCAATAAATCACAAGGTGGCCATTCATTGATGTGCTTTTCTCCCCCTTAACCCACAACTCCTGGTGTAAATATTCCATGCTGTACTCATGGCAGCATGTTTGTAGCTCAATGACCATGTTCTACACAGGATCTGCAATTATCTCCTAAGAGTAGTGGTTACAACAGTCATTCCAACAATAACCACAGTGCTAGGATCTGAGGGTTTATTGAAATGTTTCCCATCATTAAAAGGAGAGCTCTCCTGTATTACTAGAGTGCAAATACAAATAGTCTTACACATTTTGGCATGAGCTGTCCGTTTCGCCACTGCTCGTCTAATAATAATTCCCTCTTTCCCAAGGCGAACAGCTATAATCAATATAACCATTGTAACCAAAGCCTTCAACTCTTAGTGGCAAGAGTCTTACAGCCTTTTTACATAATTTGTATGTATTTTATGCACCTATTAAAATAAGATTAAAGTTATTTTTTTTAATTTTTTTTATTTCAACATATTATGGGGGTACAAATATTTAAGTGACATGTATTGCCTTTGCCCCACTCAAGTCAGAGCTTCAGGCATGTCCATCCCCCAGACGGTATGCAGCACACCAATTATGTGTGTATACACCCAGCCCCTCCTCCCCCTTCCCATCTGCCCAACACTCGATGAATGTTATTACTATATGTGCATTTAACTGTTGATTAGTTAAAACCAATTTGTTGATGAGTACATGTGGTGCTTGTTTTTCCATTCTTGGGATACTTCACTTAGTAGAGTCGGTTCCAGCGCTATCCACGGTAATACAAGATGTGCTATATGACCACTGTTTTTTGTGGCTGAGTAGAACTCCATGGTATACATATACCACAGTTTATTAATCCACTCACGGATTGATGGGCACTTTGGTTGTTTCCACATCTTTGCAATTGTGAATCGTGCTGCTATAAACATTCTAGTGTAGGCGTTTTTTTTATAGAATGTCTTTTGGGTAGATGCCTAGTAATGGGATTGCTGGATTCAGTGGTAGTTCTACTTGTAGCTCTTGGAGGTATCTCCATATTGCTTTCCACAGAGGTTTTGTCCTAGTTGGCAGTCTCACCAGCAGCATAGGAGTGTTCCTATCTCTTTGCATCCATACCAACATTTATTGTTTTAAGATTTTTTGATAAAAACCACTCTCACTGGAAATAAGTGATACCTCATTGTGGTTTTGATTTGCATTTCCCTGATGATTAGAGATGTTGAGCTTCTTTTCATATATTTGTTGGCCATTAGTCTATCTTCTTTTGAAAAGTTTCTGTTCATGTCTTTTGCCCGCTTTTTGATAGGGTCGTTTTATTTTTTTCTTGCTGATTTTCCTGAGTTCTATATAGATTCTAGTTATCAGCCCTTTATCAGATGTGTAACATGCAAATATTTTCTCCCATTCTGTAGGTTGTCTGTTTGATCTTGTGATACTTCCCTTGGCTGTATAGGAGCTTTTTAATTTGATCAGATCCCATTTACTTATTTTTGTTGTTGCTGTGATTGCCTTTGGGATCTTCTTCATAAATTCTTTGCCTAGGCCAATGTCTAGAAGAGTTTTACCAACATTTTCTTCTAGAATTCTTATAGTTTCATGTCTTAGGTTTAAGTCTGTTATCCACCATGGGTTGTTGTTTGTGAGAGGTGAAAGGTGTGGATCCTGATTCAGTTTTCTGCCTGTGGCTATCCAATTTTCCGAGCACCATTTATTGAATAAAGACTCTTTTCCCCAGTGTGTGTTTTTGTCTGCTTTGTCAAAGATTAGATGGCTATATGAGGTGGTGGCTAAATTGTCTCTCGCGGCAGCTGCGGGTAAGGCAGGGGGAGGGGAGAATGAAGCAATATGGCACCTGGCAGTCAGGCTTGGGTCTGCTGGCTGGGAGGTTCCCTGAGGGAGCTAGGAGCCTGGTGCCCTGTCCACAAGAGGCTCACCACTCACTGGTGGCAGCCGACTCTGGGCTGGTGTCGGCAGGTCTCTCCAACCGCTCAGAAGCCCACCAGCAGTCCGAGATGCAAGGGAGGGGAAATTTAACCGCTCCACCTACCCTTGTCGCTGGTCTCCAAGCCTCTCAGGGGCTTTTCTCCTTCCAGTTCTCCTCTGCAACTTCTTCCCATGGAGTCTCCTATAGATTCAGGTGCCCTTCCTTCCGACCTTCATCTCACCTATGTTTGTATGCCTGTTTATTTTTTTCACTTTCTTCTAAAATCTATCTTTCTTGGAGACACACTCTGATTGGCTTTTTTTCTCATCCACCATCTTACCCCACCCCAATAAGATTAAAATTAATAAATGGGTTTGACTAGACAAAACTTTCACAACACAGAAGACAGAAAAGAAAAGGATAAAGAAAGTGAGCATGGGCTGTACATGCTTATAAAGAATAACATTACAGAATGGGAGAAAATTTTTGCATGCTACAAATTGGACAGAGGGCTGATAACCAGAATCTATTTAGAACTCAGAAAAATCAGAAAGAAAAAATCAAACAGCCCTATCAAAAAGTGGGCAAAGGATATGAACAGAAACTTTGCAAAAGAAGACAGAATAATGGCCAAAAAACATATGAAAAAATGCTGAACATCTCTAATCGTCAGGGAAATGCAAATC
>NW_012144966.1:16549746-16557081 GCF_000956105.1 Propithecus coquereli
AAAAAATTTAAAAAAAGAATAACATTAGAGGCCTTGTATATGTTTAATCCAGAGTAACTGAATAAGGGGAAAGATGGACATTTTATCATTGCTTGGGTATACATTAGATTGGACCATTAGCAGCATCATGTTGACAGCATGGCAATATCTCCCAATCAGTACTTCCTAGTCACCCCCGCCCCCATACCCCAGAATCACATACTCAAGGCCGAGTCCAGGGAAATGAATTACACTTCATTTTAAACTACACCTCTATGGCTCAAGTTTCCCGGGAATGGATATAGAAACCACAAAAAAATTAAAAATTTATCTAGCTTGAAGGGTGAAATATGAGAAGTGTGTCTTCCCAGGGAGAAAAAAAGAGAAAACAATATGTTTAATGTTCAGATTCAGTATTTTTCATAACAGATCATTTCATTTTCAGGTTAAGTAAGGTTATAAATTTCTGCAGAAAATCTGCAGAAACATCAGGGTTTATTTACATTGCAAGGATGTTTACATTGTTCTTGTGTAACATAACCAAGGGAATTCCTCAAAAAGAATTCAAAATTCAGCTATATGGATTAATAAAAGCCTCCTTAAAAACCACATTTATTTCAAAATTTCAGTGTAACCTGCATAATGTTATTCATTAATCCTCTCATCTGTTTAAAAATACTCATAGTAAGCCACCAAATTTCATGTTGATAATACACCTATTATCTATGATATACCCATTATGACCAATGAACGTTAGCCCTTCACCCCTTCTTCCCTCCACTTGTAAAAACCTCCTCCCTCTTTCAATATTGAATCCAAACATCCCCTTCCCCATTTTGACATACTTGTTTTTCTCCTTGCCAGGCATTTGGGCTCTCCTCCGTTAGACCCCCCCTTGCACTGGCCAAAACTGCAACGCAGAACTTATTCTATTTCATTCTGAGTACTTCTTTCTCCACTACTAGATTGATATCTCCTTAGGATAGGTGCCTCGTCATCATCATTTATTGTTTTTTTAACTTTGTATCTACAGGCCAAAGTATAATGCCTGATACATATAAATGTCTAATGAATGATTGATGTTTGAGTGTTAGAAAGTAGGAATAAAGTTAACCATTCAGCTGTTTCGAATTATTTATAATCTTTCCCTTTTACATTTTCAGCTGACTGAAATAAGTAGCAAAAAGGAGGCCACTGCAAAAATCCTGAAGGAAAAAAATTATTCTTCAAAATATCTTATTCCCCTATGATTTTTCTGTAAGGCTTTTCTAAAGGAAAATCTGGATAAACATCAGTATTTTCTTCCCTCTTCATAGAATCTGACTTATTTATTTATGCATATTTTTATTCATAACTTGTGAAGATGAGTCAATGAGTAAAACAAATATTCTATCAGTAGGGTTTTTGATTGTAAGCAACAGAAATAAATTCTAATTTAAAATAAAAGTAACTTATGGGAAGTGTGTTAGGAGGCTCAGAGAATTGGCTAGAAGCTGGAGGATCACACCAAGAAGGGAGCAGAAGTCAAGGTCTTGCAGGGGAACAAGAGGCAGAAACCTTTGATTGGTCCTGAGCATAAAAGTCTAGGGATGACTCTGCTGCCAATCCAACCACTGTTCCCATTCTTGTGTTACTTGCTCAAGTTATAAAGTTCTCCAGGTATTCATTTGACCTGACTTAGGATCATGGGTCCATTACTCAGCAAGAAGAGGAGGATTCTCAACACTTCAGCTTTCATAGTGAGAGTTCATCACCAATATTATCTCCCACCAAGGCTGCACATGATGGGAGAAAGGTAAATTCCCCAAACAAAAACAGGATGCCATGAAAAAGGAAAACTGATATTAGCTAGTCATGAAATTCACAAATATTCTTTATAAATATGTATTATACGCAAAGCTATTTTCAAGACATTGGATAGGTGTCAAAGATAAATCAGATATAAATCGTGCCATTAAAAAACGTATAGTCTCAGAGGAATCAATTGCTTGAGACTCACACTGTATCACTATATCCTGAAAAAACTCAGGACAATTAGGTTTAACTATTTTAATTGCTAATACTCACTCATATCTTTTTACTTATAAAAATGGCAATTTCGTGTAATTCAATCTAAAACTTAGGCTAAGCAGACAATAAGCCATTAAAATATCAAGTCCTGAAGGTTAATAGGCAGCTTATGTTCTGTTTTCATTCCCCTAACCATTCTCTCTAAATTTATAACAGTTATGATACACTAAAATGAGTGTGCAATGTTTTTCAGTACTGACCTCTGTTTACCCAAGCATTCAGCTTTATTTCTGCTACGTAAGTAATAAAACATCAACAGTACCTGTAAACTCAAAATAAAATAATTCTGTGGTGTGTTTTATATCTGATATCATTAAAATGAGTACATTTTAATGGAGTGAAAATAAACATGGATAATAGAATGTAGACTATTTGGCCAATGGGGACTATCCCAAGAGAAAAGACTTTTTATGACTATTATATAAATAAATTGAATGGCTTCGAAGGCAATTTTCATGGAAAATGATTGTGCTAGATGTTCAGGTTAGAGTAGTATCCAGAATAGTAAGCAGGAAATTTTTTGAAGGAAAGAATATAATTATAAATAGGAGAATAAATAAGAATCCAGAATAGAAAAGTATTGAGTTGGATCAGGGATCAGCAGCCTTTCAAAGCCAAAATTTCAAACCCTATTCTTTTGGTTCTTCAGGATCATGGAGAGGGTGGTTACCATGCCAACCTGTTGAAACAATGTTTCCATGCCAACCCTAATTGTGGGTGGTAAAAGGTATTATTTTTCCAATTCTTTCCTTATAGCTCTCTCAAGCAGTGAATGGTAGACTTCATCAAATGTAGCAAAAATGGTGCTTGACAATTCCTCTCCCCACAACCTCAGTTGCTGAGACCTAATCAGTTTCATTCTAAAGGAGTTGAATGGATATATTGGATGCTGTAAATATTCGAATGTGACTCAATACCAGATTCACTGAGTTACAAAGTATTCTTGTTGCTTGAAAGAATTAATGCAACTTTCTCACATGACCAATTTATTCTCATAAACTTTTTTAAAAGGGTGGAGGAGGACTTCTTTGTGAAAATGTAGACATTAATGCATTTGGTTGTAAGTATTTAAAGTACTGAATTTCTTATCATTATTTTAAGCATAAAATTTGGGTCTATGTCAGGAGTCCCCAAGACCACTCTCAGCCTTGATCATACACTGTAAAGATCACCAGACTCAGAAAAGCTGTTCTACTCACAGTTTATTGTTTATTACAGTAAAGGGACATCAATTAAAATCAACAAAGGGAAGACTCCAGGAGAAACCAGACACAATCTTATAAGTATCCTCTCTTAGTGGAGATGCATTTAATACTCCCAGCAATAATGTGTGGCAATTGTTCATTGTTGCCAATGAGGAAAGCTCACCCAAGAGTTGGTGTCCAGGGTTTTTATAGGGGGGTCAGTAACAGAGGTATGTGATATTTGCGTGACTGACCTCAGCTACCCAGACTGTAGCACTCTACCCAGGAAACACAAATGTTCACCATAATCATATTGTTTGCATAAATTACCTGATCAAACTGGTATCTCACAGCCCAAGGCCATGCAGAATATTCCAAGGGTTCAGAGATCATCTCCTAAAAGCTGACCAAGGATTCTTCCTAAAGACAGGTTTTTCCTGGGCATGTGCAAGAGTTGAGTCATCCTGGCCTGCTAAGTTAACTCCCTCCTGCAAAGGATCTGTATTTTTTCATAAGAGACTTTCCAATTTTCTACAACCAAAGCTCACTCATTGCATTGTCTTATAAAGTTACCACCCACTTACTATACAAAGAACTTCTGAAAATCAACAAGAGTTAGAAACCTTAATAAAAACATTGGCATGCAGATTGCTAATTGTTATATGAAATCTATTTCCTTTTTTATTATGGTAACAGTTTTTGCTGGGCACATGGTAAGGCAATTAGACACTACATTTCTCATCCTCCCTTGAAGTGACAATGTGACTAAGTTCTTTCTATTGGAGTACACAGTCATGAGTCACATAACAACTCTGGCAATGATGAACCACGTATACAATAGTAGTCCCATAAGATTATAGCGGAGCTGAAAAATTCCTGTCACTTAGTGATGTCCTAGCCGTCATACTGTCACAGTGCAATGCATCTACTCACAGGTTTGTGGTGATGCTGCTGTAAATAAACCTACTGCCAGTTATATAAAAATATAGCACATATAATTATGTATGGTACATAATATTTGGGCTAATGATAATAAACAACTGTGTTACTGGTTTCTGTATTTACTATATATAATTTTTATTATGTTAAAGTGTACTCCTTCTACTTACTAAAAAAAATTTAACTATAAAATAGCCTCAGGCAGATCCTTCAGGAGGTATCCAGAAGAAGACATTGCTATCATAGGAGATGACAGCTCCATGTGTGCTATTGCCCCTGAAGACCTTCCAGTGGGACAAGATGTGGAAGTGGGAGACAGTGATATTGATGATCCCGACCCTGTGTAGGCCTAGACTAATGTATATGCTTGTGTCTTAGTTTTTAACAAAAATGTTTAAAAAGTAAACAATAAAAACAACATTTTTAAATAGAAAAAATCTTATAGAATAAGGATATAAAGAAAGAACATATTTTTGTGCGGCTGTACAGTATGTTTGTGTTTTAAGTGTTATTACAAGGATCAAAAATCTTAAAAATTTTTAAAGTTTATAAGTAAAAAGTTACAGTAAGTTAAGATTAATTTATTAATAAAAGAAAAATTTTTTATAAATTTAGTGTAGCCTAAGTGTACAGTGTTTATAAAGTCTACAATAATGTACAATAATGTCCTTGGCCTTCACATTCACTCACCACCCACCCACTGACTCACCCGGAGCAACTTCCAGTATCGAAAGCTGCATTCATTGTAATTTCCCTATACAGATGTACCACTCTTTATCCTTTATACTGTATTTTTACTGTACCTTTTCTATGTTTATATATGTTTAGAGACACAGATTCCACTGTGCTGCAATTGCCTATAGTATTCAGTACAGCAACCTTCTGTACAGGTGATAGCCCAGGAGCAATAGACTATACCATATAGCCTAGGTGTGTAGTAGGCTATACCATCTAGATTTAAGTGCACTCTATGATGTTCACATGATAAAATCACTTAACAATGCATTTCTCAGAACGTATCCCTGTTGTTAAGCAATTCACAACTGTATATTTTTCACTAGCCTGAAGGTGTCTACAGGTTAACTCCTTAGGTGAATCACCTAAGGACACATTTCTTAGAATGTATCCCTGTCATTAAGCAATGCATGACTGTGTATGAAAATAATACTGTATTGCCTAAAAGAAAATTGCTTTCCTGAGCTTTCTTTATTTCCTCATTTCTATGGGAATGAAGATGGGTCAGCAACCCAGTCTCAATCACACTGCCAGGACAGTATCCTAGCTGGTGACTGAGCACTAAGATGAAATGAAAATGTATTCCTGAAAAGCCCTGCTTACCACCTTGACCAGCAAGACTGTTAGGTGAAGGACAAATAAACTTCCAGTCTCCGTTCCCACCAGTAGCACATAGCCTTCCTGTATGCTCACATCTCCACGATACTTGACATTATTGGCCAAATTAAGGATAAATGTACCCTATGATCCAGAAATGCTGCATCTAATAATATATTCCAAGAAATTCTCACACATGTCCAGAAGAGGACATGCACAAGGATGTTCCTCAAGCATTGTTTAAGGTGGCAGAAAGTTGGAGAAAATCTGCTAATAGCTGGTTATCACCAGAAGAACAGATATCAAAATAAGGTGCATTCACAGCAGTCAGGTGTGCTGCTCAAAATATATAACAGATTTTATGGCATGGGTCCCAAGAAATCAAAATGAATACCAGCTTTGGCACTGAAGCAGGCTTCTAGACAACTCCCACCGCCCTCCTCCTCCAAAAAATAATTTTTTTTAAAAAAAGACCTTGGTGTCAACCCTGTAGATGCTGGATTGTGGAGAAATCCAGAGATCTAGCGGAGGAGCCCTAAGCAGAGACTATTTACCAATCCATATGAAGTCAGTTATTTCTACATCAGTTCTGTGTTTGAATAACTTGCATGACCATACACATGCAAACCAACTGAAAAACAAGCCTGTGTGGAGTACTAGGCATTTGTTAGAATAAGCGGACTACATGTTCACATAATAACATATGAAAAAAATGAGAAACACAGCAGAAATCAATCCAAATTAAATTATATTTGCATACAAACAGCAGTGCACACTTTATAAGAACACATAAACAAAGAATATGTTTCATTTGTACTTCTTACACGAGAGGAAGGAAATGGTAAAAGGGAAGGGAAATGAAGAGGAAGAAATAAGCCAGAGAAGGCTTATTTGTATAAGATCGATGTATAGATCGATCGATGAGAATGTGTCCAAAAAATTCCATATACAGCTTAATTTTTCTTAATCCAGCTGCTTCTGCAAATGTTTCATGTTAAGGACCTTATACAGAAGAAAATAACTGAATCAAAAGCAAACTTTTGCCCAGGTAGCTTGTCTCAATAGCACCACCACCAAAAAAAAAAAAAAAAAAAAAACACTTTTCAAAACTCAGTTCATAGGAGGGAGATGACTCAACAGGGAATTAGAGAAGGAATTATAGAGAAGACGGAATTTAGGACGAGCCTTAAATAATAGATAAGATTTCTACTAGCAAAGATTGGAGGGGACAGGATTTCTGATAAAGAAAAGAACACACAGAAAAGCATAGAGATGGAAAAGCCCGAGGTGGTGGGAAAGAGTGAATGATATGAGAAAGCTGGCATGTAGGAGTATGAAAAAGAAGTCAGGGATACGGCAGTGGGAATAGTTTGGGGTCAGAATTTGAAGGGTTGTGAATAGCAGGTAAAGAAGCACAGAACAAAATGAGAAGCAATTGGATTTTGCTGTTGTTATTGTTGCTATCATTATTAACACAGAGATTGCATATTCAAAGCTGTGTTTCAGGAGGATGATCCCTGCAGCTCTCTTTAGAATGGATTAAAGGGAAAGATTTCTAGAAAGAAACCAGGTAGGAGACAATCACACTAATCCAGATAAGGACAGCAAGGTTAAAAATAAGAGGACAGGTATGAAAACAAATTGATAGGTAAAAACATATAAATTATGTGACTGATTGGAAGTAGACCTGGAAGGTAAAGAAGTAGTTGAAATGACTCAGGTTTGATGTTTCAATGATAGATAACCATTGTTTCTCCCAGAAATAAGTCCGAGTAATTGTAGCAGTAAGGAAAAAAAGAGAGAGGCAGAGGGGATATTAACTGTAGGTAAT
>NW_012144966.1:16557851-16568709 GCF_000956105.1 Propithecus coquereli
TACCACACGAAGATTTACAACCATGACTCTAAGATATGTTAAATCTTTTATTTCTCTCAGGTCCAAAAGTGATTTTATAATAGAAAATAATATTTCCCAAAGTGGTGAGCAATAAAAGGTAATTTACTCAAAAGCTATTTTCAAAGGGAATTTTTTGCAAACAAAGTCACAAATAGATTATTTTAAGTTCCTTTCCGTTCCTTCCTATTGGGCACCTAAAGTGACATTTGGAAAACCAATGAAATATATTTGTTTGTTATTTTGTTCTCTTAAACCTTGATGGTGTACTCCTCAGGAATAAGCAATAAAGATTACATAGACTAATGTGTTATGGCTCCCACTATGCCCTAAAATCATTTTAAAATGTATTCTGAAACTAAACAATCATTTCTTTCCTTCAAAATACCACAAGGTCATAATTCTAAGCCAATAGAGAATATATTATTTGCCAGACATCATGCTACACTAATTAATTATAGCCCTGTAGGTAAGGAACGGTCACATGGTTTTTTTGTTTTGTTTGGCAGGAAAGGGACAGAGAGGGTAAGTTTATCAGCTTATTTTTATACTTAGGGGATATTTCTTCTATCTGTCCTCTCCTTTCTAAGTTTAATTTCCATAATTCTTCCCCCCATAAATTCATCCTTCATATACCCATGATATTTCTGGAAGATAAATTTGATCATATTTTTTTCATGACTTAAAATTTATCAGTGGCTCTTTTTATCATACATATGAAGTCCAAACTCTTGGTTTCCTTTCCAGGTTGATTTGTCACTAACTCTTTTCTCTTTTTTACCTTTTAAATTAATCAGTTCCTTGATTTTATAGTTCTTGTAACATGTAGTGCTTTTCCATGCCTCTGAACATTTTCTGACCCACCTTTGTCTGCCCAGAATCTTTTCCTTTTGCCCAGGAATGAGAGACACCATCCCCTACCTTCAATCAGCCTGGCAAAGATCTATTTGCCTTTGAAGACTCATTTCAAGCTTCTAACTCATGAGGATTTTCTTTTCAGGAAATGTCATCCCAAACCATTATCACTTGTATTCTGATACTTACGATCACTTTTTACTTTCAGCCTCTTTTTTTCTTTGATCACATCTGTCTTATGTCATCTATGACATTCACTCATACTTATTTGTTTTTATATTTATTAGATTATAATCTCTTTGAGAAGAGGGACAACATCCTATGCAAAGGGTCTGGCATATAGTGTGTGTTTAGTACATATTAATTAAGAAAATGAATTAATAACTACTCAGTACTAGATCTATCTTATTTAGAGTAGTCTACCATTTCTAGGGACTATGTTTTTGTTTTGAAAGTAGAATCAGTTGAATATTTTGTCCTACTTTATGGGATCTAGAGTAATGATATATTTATTACATAAAAGGATGCTTTTGCAAGAGCAGTAAAGTTCAGTGATTTGGAGCTGGAGTTCTTAGTCATATACAACTAGATTTGAATCCCAGCTCAGTCATTTTTTATCTGTACAGCTTTGGCTATGTGCCATGGTCTGAATGTGTCCCCAAAATTTTATATATTGAATCTTAATCACCAATGTGATAGTATTAAGATGTGGAAACTTTAGAAGATGATTAAGTCATGAGGGCAGGGCCCTCATAAGTGTGATTAGTGACCTTACAAAAGAGGTTGAAGGGCCACCCTAGGCCCTTTTGCCCTGCCACCAAGTGAGGACCCAGTGTTCAGGCACCATCTTGACTCAGAGACCAGGCCCTCAAAGAACACCCAACCCACCAACACCTTGATTTTGGTCTTCCCAGACTCCAGAACTGTGAAACTAAATTTCTATTATTTATAAATTATCCAGTTCGGGGGGGTTTTTTTGTCATAGTAAGAACGGACTAAGACGTTTTTAAGCTCTTGAATAATTTTGTTTCCCCATCTCTATAATAGGAATAATAAAAGCATCATTCTCACAAGGTTGCTATGAGGTTTGAATAAGAGGATGCACCTAAAGGTGGGCCACAGAATCTTGAGCAGAAAAAGCACTCGTCAATTTTAGCTACAACTAGCTATTATCACTGCTGTGAGAGCTTTGCAGCAATTTGAACTATCCAGTTCTAGCCTATTTTTCTGATTGATTAATGCATTTTGAGCATATAGACTCCTCTCTTTTCTTCAACCTTAGTCACTCTCAAACAGGTGTTCTCACTGTCCAAAATACTTTCATCAGAGGCTATTAAATGGGAATACAACCACGACCATTGTGCTGCTGACAAGGTCCAAAGCCATTTCAGCACTCTTGCTCAAAAAGTAATAATCCTGGAACCTTAATCACCACGTTCCCTGACGCTTCTCTCTGGAACACAGGATACAAGACTGGATGAACACACAGCCCTGCTTTGCTTTCACTGAGTCAACTTTTTACCTGAGATGCTCTGAAAGCTTTAGAATCTTTATTAATGATTTCATGTTAAAATAGAATGTGATCTTTATAAGTCACATTGTGTAACTTATTTCTGTTTCCTCTACTTCCCTTCCTCTACATCCAGCTGTATACCTGATCATAACTAAACCACCTTTCCATACTCCCCCTGCACAAAAATATATACACCTGGAAATTAACGAGAAAAGTAGATTCACTTTCTGTTTTATTTCACTCACTTTGAAACATTCCTACATTAGAGTTGATAATAGAGTTGATCAGAATTATTTCTAATCAAAAAATATTCAATTCCAAAGTAGTTTTTTTAGGAAAATTACGTAAACCAAAGGATGATTAGAGCTTCTTATTGCATTGACTATTTCTGTTTCCATGTACTTGAGTTTTATGTTCTTTAAGAACTGCTCATGTCTATAGGAAAATATTGAAAGTAATAAATATAAGGCTAAAAACCTTATGTACACAAACTGAATGTCTAAAGTATGACTTAGTGAGGTTCAAAATTCTCAAAAATATTTCATGTTCAGTAGCGCTACAAAGTATAGTTTAAAGATGACATGTATACCCTCAATACTTCTTTTCATTCAATTATTCAATATACAAGTAGGGTGCTTTAAGAGACTAATCATTTCTATTTCATTTTGTATGTGTAATTTCTTTTTTATGGCTTTGTTCCATTATTTCATGGCAGCAAGTAAATATACTTTGTTTCAAAAGACCATCAAAAAGTTGCTAAAATTAGATACTGTTAACATGAACAATTGTATTTTCTCATCCTCTTCCTGAATACTAACCTATATAACTTGAAAATTTTATTACCAGATATAAAAGCATTCTTTCAACTCCAGTGAATGTGGAGAGCTGCACAGGGCCTAGTTCATAATAGATGTTCAACAAGGGTGTATTAAATTGAATCTAAGTTTCAAATATTTAGTTTTGGGTGAAAATAACTGAATCATATGTGAATTAACTCTCCTTATGCTGAATTCTAAAAACGCCACCCCAGACAAGTTATTCAACTTGAAAATTATCTACCTAGAATACTCTTTGCCTTATCTGCATTCAAGTTCCTTTTTGTCTCCTGATAAAAAGCCATGAAAGGACTTTCTGCCTTCAATGGTGTGTCAGAAAATTCTACTTTTCTCAGCATCTACATAGGTAATAGATATCTCTGTTCCCAAGAAACAACACATAAAACTTAGTAACAAATCAGAAGACAATAGATGGAGGCTGAAGTGGACCTCATTACAGACAAAAATCTTTTAACATCCTTTCTAAATTTCGATATTTTTCCATATTTTAAGTTCAGCTTTCTACATTCCCAGGCTCCCTTGCACATAAGGTATAACCACGTGGCCTAAGTTTTGCCAATCAAATGCACCGTATGGAGTTGGATTTGAAAATGAGCCACGTAAGAAGCTCCACTCTAGGGAACTGATCTTCTGGCAAGTGAGCTAGCAAAGGCTCACTTGGTACTTGCGAGCATTAGAAACAGAGCTTGTGTGTCCAGCCCCAATTGTCACCTGCAATGAGCAGCAATAGCACCAATGTCTTCATTACAGAAGCCTCCAAGTGTGGGTGAGCAATCATGTCCAGCAGACTCTGTGGCTCCTCTGTGGACCTTGCAGAGATTCTGTGAGCTATGTTGTAAGCTCCATTAATAAATTCCTTTCTCACTTAAACTGGCCAAAATGGATTCTGCCTCTTCCAACTGTTAGTGGAAATAGCAGACTCCAGATGTTAAAAAGTTATGTTCTCGTTCTGGCTCTGCCACTCACTAGCTATGTAACTGAAGGTAGTCTATCACCTTCTTTGGGCTATGTTTTCCTCATCAATGAATTAGTAGTGGGAAACAAAATTCTAGATGTATCAAATATTTAAACATAAAAAATAAAGTCGTTAATGTTCTAGAGAAGAAATGTGAGTGCATATATTTATAACTTTGATGAGAAAAAACTTCTAAAGATAAGACATAACCCATAAACAAAAATTATAAGATTACTCATTTAAATTATAGGAAATTAAAAGCCTTTTATTGCAAATAAATGCCTTAATCAAATGACAAAACGGATGAAAGTATGAAATATGTATGACAGACCAAAAATTAATTTTTTAATTTTAAAAAGGCTTACATTAGTAATAAGAAAAGATAATATGAACAGATAACCACCCCCTCATATCCCCCATAAAAAATTTTTTTTAAAGGTCAATAAGTTCAGGGAACAATGCTCAGCCTCATTCAAATATAAAGAAATTGAAATCAGAACAACAATAAGATACTATTCTTCATCTGTAAGACTGGTAAAAGTGTTAAAATTGGGTGAAACCAAACTCAAATCAAGGTGTGGGGAACAAGCCACTTTCATTCACTATTGATGAAAATGTGAATTAACACAGCCTTTGGAAAGAAAATATGGCAATATCTACCACAAGTTTAAAAGCACATATGCTTTGACTGACCAATTACATTTCTAAGAATCTACCCTAAGGATGATCTTGCAAAAGTCCATAAAAATATCTAAAAGAATATTCATCGCAGCACTGTTCTTAATAGCAGAACAATTATAATAACCTAAATGTCCCTCAGTATGAAAGTAGTTGGAAATAATGGTAGATTCATGTAATGAAATACCCCAAAACTGTTAGAAAAAATGAGGTTGATCTAGAGTAAATATGGGAGAAATTTCCAAGATTAAATACTAAGGGGGAAAAATGGCACAGTGTACAGCAATGGGCCCTTTGGTAAGCTTTTTAAAGGATGGCATATGCACGTAGTGTTATTAGTTCATTACTTCTGGTGGCAGATCATATTTTCTAAAGTTTTCAACAATGATACCTTCTGTCCCACTTACTCTTCTGATGTGTGAACTTGCCACCCCTCATCAAGGGGTGGAGTCTAATCCCCCACACCTTGCATCCGGGCTCCTTGGTGACTTGCTGGTGACCAATAGAAGTCACTGCAGTGTTGCAATGGAAGTGACTATGACTTCTGTGTTCCAATCAGAAGAGGTCATGAAGCTTCCACCTGGTCCCTTGAAATTTCCATTCTGAAGACCAGCTTCCAGAAACATGAGTGAAGAAGCCTCCAGAGGATCTCAGCCCCCAGTCATTCAAGTATTCCCAGATGACACATCTCACTGGGACACACAGTACATCAGTGGTTGAGAAACTCTGTTTTGGTGATTTTAATCTTGAAAATAAGCCACGAGGGCGACCTGAGACCAAGGTGGATAATGATGAGCTGAAAGCTGTAGTGGAAGTGAATCCATCTCAAACTACGTGGGAATTAGCAGCAAGGTTTGATGTTACTATTTCAACAATATTGGACCATTTGAAGCAAATAGGCAAGGTAAAGAAGCTGGATAGATGGGTACCTGATGAATTAAAAGAGCATCAGGGAAGAAATTGTCTCTAAGCTTGCCTTTCTTTGCTGTCACAACATAAAGGCCAACTATTTCTACATCCTATTGTTACATGTGATGAAAAAGGGATTCTTTATGATAATCGCAAGCATTGGGCACAATGGTTGGATAAAGATGAGGTGACAAAACACAGTTCAAAATTGCATATTCATCCAAAAAAGCTAATGGTGTCTCGTGGTCCAGCACTGGTATTATCCACTACAGCTTCATGAAACCTCGTCAATTGATTACAGTGGATGTCTACTGCAACCAACTGGACACATGTCACACAAACAACACTGCTCAAACTACAGAAGCTGGACTTGGAAACTCTGCCATCCACCATATTCACCAGACCTTGTACCAACTGACTACCACTTCTTCCAGGCTTTGGATCACTTCTTACAAGAAAAAGTATTCAATTTTCAACAAGCTGTGGAAAATGCCTTTTGTAATTTCATCGCCACTTGCTCTTCAAGCTTCTTTGCTGCTAGCATAAACAAGTTACCATTAAGCTGGCAAAACTGTGCCAATAGTTTAGGCACATACTTTGATTAATTGTATGCCTTCTTGTTTGAGATATAACAAACTAAACTTTTGATTAGAAATCAGACATTTCGTATTTAATGACCTACCAGAGTTCATACTCATAACTGCCCACCACCAATGATTCAAGTGGTTGTCCAACTTATGTTTGACCATTCTATCTTAGGATAAGGATAAGCCTGTCAGCCTTTCTTTATATTGAATAATAATAAAAACTGGTATTCACTGTCAATTCCACCTACTGAGAAAAGTTATTTTTTTCCAGCTATGCTGAACAATCTAATCCCTCATGTAATTCTTCAATAATTTTTCAAATATTTGAAGACAGTTATCATGCCCACACCCTTGACCCCTCTCCATCCCCACCATACCTATATTCATATGCAAATACACACATACATACACCATCCTGAACCACTCCTTCTCCAATGTCTTCAAATCCTATCAAATCTTCCTTAAAATCACCTGTTTTCCATAGCCTCATCATTATGATCCCACTATCTTGTACCTTCTCATACTCTTAAAACCAGAGCCCACAAAGGTAAGCAATTTTCCCATGAACACAAAGGTACTAACAAGTTAAATACAGGATGCCTGACTACTAATTTCTTGTGAATCAATATTAATATTCCTCATCAGGCATAGCCCACACACTAATTTATACTGAAATTTGTGTGTATTTATTCACATTCAAATAGGTAAATAGATAGATGATAGATAGATAGATAGACAGATAGATAGTTAGATAGATAGATAGATGGATTTTGGTAGCCTACAAATATAATATTAGCAGTTTTGGACAAGAAATCAACTACGGAAGACTAAGCCAAATATTTCAGGCTGGAGACTAAAAATTCAGAATACTTACTAATGTGATAGAATAAATAACAATTGAAATATTCTAAGTATTGTGACAAACATTTCAAAGAAATAGTGTATCTGAATCAGTCTGCATTTAGTTGTGAGATGGAAACAATTCCTTGCTAAGTGACATGTGCCGTTTCGAAATTATGCCTTTCTTTTCCAGGGAAAACAAAAAAACTACCTTTAGCCAAACATTGAAGCAGCTATAAAAGAAGAAATAGTAAGAATTTCATAAGAAATGTTTATTATGTCCATTGTCAGAGTCGATGAAAAAATGGCAAAATTGCACAGATGTCAATAAAAAACAATAACACAAGTGCATATTCAGTCTCTGGTTCTGTACAGAAGAGGAATTGTGCATTGGGAAGAGAGTGATTATTACATAACATCCACCATAGTTCTTATTCACCCCAATTAATACAGATGATAGAGCCCCACAGTACTCACCCTTTAACCTCCACTCCTTCTCCTTCCAACCTATCTATTTCCCACATATACACTACATGTGCCACAGACACACATTACATATGATGCAGGAATTTTACCCATTCATCAACAACCATCCATATGATTCCTATATGAAGTCTTCTTTCTATTTAACAATAATAATGGCTATACTTTGTATTTGCTCAACAGACGTGATGGGAGAGAATTAGCAAATGGAAGGACCAGGTCGTCTCACTAAGTTGTTTTTAATTCTTTCTCTAGCCCTCTTATACACTGTCTGTGAGATGAGTTCATGCCACAGCCATATTTATAATGCATATCTCTTGTAACTTTCTCCCCTAAATAGGATTTTCTTGAGAGATTCTGTCTTCCAGCTTCCCTCAATCATCCTTACACTTACCTTTCTTATTTCCTTATAATGCCCCAATCCTTGATCATATTCTAGGCTCCACTTCCTGAAAAACCGGATTATTATTCTATTCCAATCCTTGATGTACCAGTTATACTAAGAGAAATCCGCTTAACAATAGTTTATTGGCACGAGCCATATAAAGTGATGTTCCTACTCTAATTGATACTGTAGATTTTTCTCTCTTCCATTCGTTTAAAATAGGACTTTGTAAACAGAAATATTCTGTGACTCTAGGCAGAAAAACTGTGTTCCTTTATCTCCTGAAGATTATCCAAAGCATATTTCATTTTCTATCCAAGTACTTGAAAAAGTTGTGAGGTTTGTCATCTTGTTAAGTATAAACTTTTTGTTTCATGAAAATATTTCCTTGTAGTTGGTGGTAATTATTAATAACTTTCTTAAAGTGCTATACACTTTAGCACATTATCTTGGAGATACGCACAGCTTCATAAAAGCTCAGATCACACGTAAAACTGACTTGGACACACTGACTAATTTGCTTGCTCTTATTCTGACTCACTACATGTGATTGTTTGTATCAAAGTTCATAAATCTTGCTTCGTTTTAGAAAAGATGATTCATATGTAAGACTCAACTGACTGAATAAAAGATGAATTTGAATACAATAGTGTACAGAACAAAAGTCCACTGATTTCGGTATATACATTTTCTTTTGATAGTAATAAACTACTATGAATGAATTTTCATATTTCAATTTAATAAATTCCAGCAGCTCATTATTGTGTAAATTAAGACAAGGTCATTGTGAAACAGCAATTAAAAGTACACTATGAAACAGACACCTATTTCTGAGATCCCCAAAATTCTATGTACTGTATTCTGGGTTTAAACTGAGAAGAGTAAGATTAGCCTATGTTTAACCTTGAAGTCCAAAAAAATTTCATTTAACCAAGCTTTGGGTAATATGCCCAATCATAAGAAGTAAATCAAGATCAACTAATATATAATATATTGAGCATGTACTATAAGAAAGACACTTATCTAGAACATTTAAACATGGTCTAAACAGGCTTTAAATAGTAGCCAAATAATTTTAATACTCTTAATAGCAGAATAGTTTAAATTAGATTGAATTTTACAAGGTGAGAAGTACATAATCAGTGTTGAGTATAGAAAACTCTGGGTTGAATTGACAAAAATTTTAACTCCATTAAAATGAGGCCACAGGACTAAAGAAAGAGGAAATTTCAGTACAGGTGTAAACATATGTGACAATATTAGACAGATGTTTAAATGATCCTCTGCTTACCTGAGCAGAAGCAATACATCATTAACTGTTCCATTTCAGTACACAGGCAACATCACTGCGAAATAAATAGACACATTTGGCAACAAGAGATCATCATTTTTATGAATTAAAATTTTGGAAGATGAAACCTTTTAAAGGATTTTGCTACAGTATATCATTATACCTGGTGTAAGTTTATAGTGTGTCATTTTTTTTTTCAAAATTGACTAAATTAAATCAAGTTTCAATGAGATGAAATGAACTGATGAAAAGCTGTTTCTGAATCCTTGAAGTGGTTTTGGCTTTTTTTGATTAAGGCAAATCTGTCTTGTAGCATGTTAATGTAAATTATAGTAGTGAATGTCATATCCTCCATCTGCTCCAACAATCTGTTAAAACATATAATTCTTTTCTAGGGAAAAGAGTTTATAATCTTTGAGGATATTGTAATCAGTGCCCCTCCCCCAACAAACTGTGACTTGGCAAAATCTGTTCTTCACCAATGACCTAATTCCCTGCCCTGGAAGAATTTCTTTGTGATATCCCCAGAAGCTTATAAATATTTCTCCTCTATTCCTAGAAAGGTTTTTATCAGCTCTTGAGAACATCTTCTATCCTGTGTGCATCCAGCCACATCAGAGCAGCAACCATTGCATTTAGAAATCACCATGGGAGCTAGAAGTTCTTCACAATATAATAATCACTTTGGAAAAGACAAAAAGAAGTCAAAGGGAAAATAGAGATTTCAACCACAGCAAGAGCAGACATGCAGTATTTTTAGCATTTCGTGTTCTGAGGCATCAACATTGGTTTGATGGAAAAAGCCCATCTACTTTCAACAGAGGAAGTTTGTACTAGTTACTTAATGTTGAAAGTCTCACTTAAAAACAATGTCTACATTGATGAGCAAATAAAATCACTTTTGTGAATGTGTCAACAGACAAGAACCCAAACTCTGTAAAATAATTTAAAGAGGTTTATTCTGAGGTGAATATGTGCAGCCATGGCCTGGGGAGCCATGCCCAAGAAGCCTTGAACAAGTGGCCTTGCCATGGTTGGGTTACAGTTTGGTTTTACACATTTTAGGGAGACAAGAATTATACATAAAGTCATAAATCAATACATGGAAGACATACATTGGTTTGACTCAGAAAGGACATCTCGAAGCAGGGAATAACAGATTATAGGTGGGTTTAAAGATTCTTTGATTTGCAATTGTTTAAAGAAATGAAGCTTTATCTAAAAGTTTGGAACATTTTAAATTAAGATAAGGAAGTCTGTTAATCAGAGACAAGCCACCAGATATAGAGGTCTGCCCAGTAAATATCCAGCCATGTAATAAGTTCTCATTATATTAACAATGCCTGGATACTTTCCAGACAGACCTCGTATACCAAGACTTAAGTGGCCTATTAAGTAAATTGATAACCAGCAAGTGTGCTTTAATCTTTGTCTTACATGGCCTTAGGCTTGTTAATGACTTTGTATCTTATTGTTACAAAAAATTACTCCAAAAGGGACAAGGCTTA
>NW_012144966.1:16569309-16573308 GCF_000956105.1 Propithecus coquereli
TAAGTATTTATTGAGACAATGTGTTAGAGGCTGTTCAGGGTAGAAGTGAACTAGGTAGTTAGAAAAATAAACACAGTCTCTTTCCTCAAGGAGCTATAATCAATAAGGGAAAGAAAAACAAAATCATAAGACTTGGGGATAGGAAAGCACCATAATAAATATATGAAACACTATAAAGTTTACAAGAAGAGAAACAGATCACATCTCAAGCTGTTATTTTACACTATGAGTAGCTGTTGCCAATGCATTTCTTGTCAGTTTATGTAGAAGAGTCTGTGTCCCCTCTCTTGTGGACTCAGTTAGCTTTTGATTCACTGTTAAATTACTGTGAATATAAAACTCTTTCAGTAAAAACTCCCTCTATGAATCCCCCTTTCTGTCCTCCAGGTATAGATCCCTTGTGGGATGCTGCTATTTTAACACTTACCAGTTGCAGTGGATGGCAACTGTTGGTGTACCTTTACCTCTCCTCTATACTGTGAGATCCATAAAAACTCTTCTCGATTTGGGGTTTCCTCATGCTGCCATCTTCTCCCTTGCTCCATAGCCACATAGAGGAATTCCATGACACAGAGGCACTCTAAAACATGTTTGCACAATCAATGTGAGTGCTTTAAAGTGACAGTAAAACAAAAGGAATGAAATATTGCCTTTTACAAAGAAGCAAAGTTTAAGGATGAAACTGGTGAAAAATGTTCTTTTGTGGAAAAAGAGTTTTGACTACATTGATCAATGACCATAGTAATTCCCAAGCTTCCAATGCCCTCAGGTGTTCGTAGGGACAAGCCATAAGCGGAGCACAATGTATGTGAAAATGGAGTCAAGGAACTTTATAATACAAAGTTAGAATTGAGGGAACGAGGAATTTTTTTTATTTGGGGAAATTAAACATGTAGGTCTGTTTTGGTGACTTAATGAGACAATAGTGTCATTCCCTATTCTAGGTTACACATCTGTCCATTCATCGTTACATGCCAACAAAGCCTTTATTTCTATATTTAGGCTTATCCAATGAGAATTTTTAAAGATCAAAAATATGAGAAAAAAGTAGTAAACTACATTTTTATCCTCGCATTTTTATTGGTATAAATTTTTAAAACTATAATATTAATTCTTCAAAATATGCATTTTGGGAATGAGCTCACTATTCATTCTAAAGACAGATTCAAGTATATTTTCATACAAATGTGCATTATACTTCAAGAACAAGGACTAACATGTAACATAAATATTCATGATTCAAAAGATACATTTTATAAGAAAAATTATAAGCATTACACAAAAGCCACTGCAAGCTGTCATGAGGACATATATATGGTTTTAGATACATTATAAAAGCAAGTTTTTACTCAGAAAACATGATAGATATGCCTGAGCAGTTGAGAACTGGTATGTCAATGAGCATTAAGAGACACTCTTGGAGATTTGCTGCACAACAAAGCACATAAGTGCATATTCAGGGAATAAAAGCTTTCTCGCAAGGCATTATAAATCCTCTCCTAGACTTTGGTGTTTTTAGAAACAATGTTGCCTTTTGATCTTTACCTAAAAAAAAAAAAAAAAAAAGCATTTTGAATTCTGTGCCACCAAACCCACCAAACTTATATAATAAAACTACCCATTTGTAAAAAGCAAAGGAAACACATCATTCTTTGAGCTCCAAGAAGACATTACTTGCTTTCTTCCTAGTTACGTTGTTTTCTTATGTAAAGTTCTTTCTAGAAAAATTAGGTTCAGTAATTCAAATCTGATATTTAGAATATTTTTAAATGTGTATCAGAGTCTTTGCTTAAACTTGAATGTAAACTTCATTTTTTAATTAATTGATGAAAGGCTCAAGAAAAAAAAGAAAAAGAAATATAAATCCCAAATAAACAATAGGATTTTAATCAATACGACTGAATGCCAAAGTGAATAAATATGTATATATGCACACACGCACACACACACACACACACACACACACACACACACACACACATAGTGTCTTCATCTATGTTCACAATTTTATAAAGGAAGATTTTAGTTGAGGTCAGAGAAACTTTGAAAGCTGTGGCCTGATCACAGGAAGTTTGTCTTTTCAGTTTCTTAAGATGTGAATCTGGGGTCATTAACTATCATACATTGGAATTGATCCTCGTTGCTTAAGTACATGTAGGGGAAAGAGGATTTTCAGCATAACAAGAACATCATTCGCTTTGAGCAGACCTCCATCGACAGGTCAAAACACCAAATTAGGGTTTGTGTTATTTGTAGTAACCAATATTTAGAAGCTGAAGATATGCTCAAGATATACAACTCAAACAAAAAATTCATTGGATCACATATATACAATCTTATGAAATCAAGATGATTCATGAAAATCTAAACATACTGTATATGTTAAAAACAATGTCTGTTTCAATATTCTAGATGGCCATTGGGAACAATTTTTACTAATAAGGATTGTGTATGTGAAAATGTCATAATGTGCTTCCTAAGATATTTTTCTATTCCAAAATTCCTGGGTTCCCTGGATAAAAGAAAATAAAAATGCTAGTGAAAATAATCTCAAATTTCCATTCCAAAAATATATATGGTAAACTCTCATGTCACATGATCAGGGGATAGATAATAAAAGATACTAACAGACAATAGTTTAGATAGGTAAGTAGATGATGATAAAGAAGATATATAGACAGGTAGATGATAGATACAGATAATAAATGGAAATATGACAGTCATGAATTTAATTTTTAACTATATAAGCATATCAAAACACATGTGGCAGGATATCAATATTCAGCTTGCTTTAATATGGAAACAATTGCTTTAGTTTTTCTTCTTATGTCTATTGCATTAGAATAATAGAGTACAATCATTTCCCCTCACCTCTTGACAGGGTTGAAAGAGTTTGCCTTTCTTGACCTCTAGTTTTAATTTGCTAATAAGACAAGTTTCATGGGTTTTCATTATCCACTGGGAAAAAAATAAAAGGAGAATGGAAACATTGGGGTGAAAGGGAATGAGGTAGAGACTGGGGGGGGAGAAGCAAGTATTGGGATTTACCAATGGAACCCTGTAAACCACAGCACTCATTGCAGAGAAGATTCCCCTCAAAGGAAAAGTGCCTACCACCAAGGAAGAGTCTGGACCAAGAAACAGTCACCACATTTCAGTTGCTCATTCCTTACCTGTTACCTCCTTGGAGTTCATTCACTCAAAACCTCCCACCACCTGCACCATAAGGATCTAGACCATGTGATCCAACAACCAGTGCTAGAGAGGACTTCACTCTACCTACAGGCAGCACCTCACTATTGGCTACTCATCAGGGTGACACTGCATATGACAAGACTTTATTTGGTTCTAGTTTAACATGCCATATGGTCAGCCCACACAATGCCCTGAAACGCTATTAAATCCAAAGGTACAAGGGGCCTGCAAACATAGACAAGTCTACACAAGCACCAGAAAAGACCCAGCTCAACAAACTTGAGCCCCCTAAGTTGGGATATGGTTAGTGTTGCTACCTTTACACATATTTAAATAAAAACTAACCTGAATATTCTTGAAGTGTTCCTTAATGAGTCAGATGATACTTCAGGAACTTCTTGTATCAAATATTAATAAAAACTGTCACAAATTTTTATTAACCACTTAGTTTTATTATAGCACCATAGAAGACGATATATAACACAATATCTCTCACTTTAAAGATGAAAGACAACAAAGAAAGCTTGAGAACATTGAATAACACATGCCCGTTTATTAAGAGTTAAATAATCAACCCAGAAAAGTGGTATAGAAGTTTGGAGAGCAACTGTGGATGAGAGTGCTCAAGACAGGCTGTAGAAATGGTGGAGTTTAAACTGGGCCTGGAAGAAAGACGGCATTTGAGAAGGTAAGGAGAAGTAAAAGGTTATTAAAAGTTAGGGAAGGCCGGGCGCGGTGGCTCACGCCTGTAATCCTAGCACTCTGGGAGGCCGAGGCGGGCGAATTGTTTGAGCTCAGAAGTTC
>NW_012144966.1:16574783-16576507 GCF_000956105.1 Propithecus coquereli
TAAAATATAGAAAACAATAAGGAAGCATTGACTGTCAGATATAAGCCCCAGGTAGAACTAGATTAAGATAGAAGTACAAAGACCTCTGCATATTTTTATGTATTGTTGCCAAGGCCTCAAGATAGTTTGAAAATATTCACAAATGTTAACCATTCAGAATTGCTTGATTTGTAATTTGATCACCACCTTTTTAACTGACTTCAAAAGTTTACCCAGTGCACATAGGTTCCTATTGGTATTTAAAATTTTTCTTAATGAAGGAAACATACATAAAACAATAGTGAAAATGATAATGATGTGGATGATAAGAACTGCATTTATCAAATGTCTATTATGATCCAGGCACAGTTATAAGCAATCTACATGTATTAGTTAATTTAATCTTGACAACAACTCTAGGAGAAACTCTACTTCTTTACACCATTATATAAATGAGGGAACTGAGGCACATAGATTACATAGTTAGTGAGAAATGGGCCCCCGGATTCTAATCCTGGTAGTTGAACTCTGAAACCCATATTCTTAGCCATGATGTTATAGCTAATATCACTTATTTCTGCTTTTGTCTTGGAAATAAACAGATGATTCCCTTGCTCTATCTCTCCAACTTTGAATAAAGAGGACTAACTGCTTTAAAACACAACACTGCATACATTGATGGATTAATAAGTGTGGACAACTAATCATGGCATCATACTTGCAAAAAGTAAAGCAGGAGATTTAGATAAGGAAGATCCACAGTGAACATGGGATTTGTGATTTTAAAATAATACTAACCCCTTCTCTTCTCAGAAATTACTCAAAAACAGACAAAAAGAAAAAACTGAAAGACAATTCCTTCTGTCTGGAAGTAAGAGATAACTCCAGGCTAACCAGAACAGAGCACACAGGATGCTGTGGGAGCATCTTCAAAATGGCTTGTCATTAAAGAGAAGCTAGAAGCAGGGATGAGCGAGGAATCATGCAGGGAGACTGTATTTTCAGGAGGCAGTCTGTGCTGAGACAGGTTGAAAGAAGAGATTGAATCATGAGTAGCCCTGAAGCTGCCAATCTTAGATAACTGGGAGGAAGCGAAAACTATAAAAGGCCTCACTCGCACACATGTGATGTTATAACATGAACTTCTACCAGCCTAAAACACTACCTTGATCCCTTTCTCATATGTAGTGTAGGTAGAATTCATTTTCTTAAACAAAATGAGTAACCATATGCAAGGACTTTGTACAAGATCTTTACTGACATACCAAAAGAAAGTTTAAAATATAAAAGAACAAGAAAAATGAAGAACTCACCAGAAGAATATTGACAGGGACAAAATGAAAAGTGTGACCATAAATTTTTTAAATGTAATGAATAAATATCTCCAACAAATAAAAATTCAAAACAGAGAGAGAAGAGCTCTAGGGAGAAACAGTGAGAAAATAGTAAAAGGTAAAACACGGCATGGCAGAACTTAGAAAAGCGAGGAAGAAGGCAATGCCATCATAGAGATGAGGTCCCTGCGGGAAGCATACAAAAGGAGTAGGTGCTGCCACAAACTCAGTAGAGGATATGGAAGATAGGATTGGGAAAAGGAAGCAAAATGAGGAGAGAGTGAGTAGAGTTAAAATGATTAGAGAGAAAATCACACATATGGGAGGAGAAAAAAGATCCCAATATATTGATGGAAAAGAAATGCAACATAACAGGAAAGAAAAATAAAAAGATTTGATTTAAGAAAATTA
>NW_012144966.1:16578592-16578976 GCF_000956105.1 Propithecus coquereli
ATATTCTTTTAACTTGCTCTTTTTGTCCATCGAGAAAATATCCTTTTTCTCTCTCTAGTGAAGAGAACTCAAGAGAAAAAGCAAGATTTGCTAACTATGTAACTATTCTCAGCCCATATACTTTTTCTTGAGTTTTTAAAAGAATATAGTATCTTCATATTTTGTCATTAGTACATATTGAACATTTACAATCATATTGGACAATTACAATAGTAACACATTACTGATCATAAATTCATTCTCGACCAATTTTTTAAAAACTAAAAGTTTATTGTTTAAAGCTACAGGTCCCACAGCTTTAAGAACTGGGCCACACAGCAGGAGGTGAGCAGTGAGCAAAGAAGCTTCCTTTGTATTTACAGCAGCTCCCCATCGCTCCGCCTC
>NW_012144966.1:16583880-16585238 GCF_000956105.1 Propithecus coquereli
TTACAAATCTTGAGCCCAATTCCCCAATCTGTTGGTACAGAGCCAATGTGTTCTTTTATGGCATATGGATTAGGTTGCAAGAGGATTGGGATAAGAGCATCTCCCTCTCATGCAGTCATTTGTAAAACTACTTCAATGAAACTAGTAACATGACTGAGAAGGGAGACTTTCATAGCCATACTGTAATGTTTTTGCCCAGATGTTTTTCTGGCTACACAGCTCTAACATCAATTGCAACCTAAGCCATTTTAAAAGCTATATAAAACCGGAAGGGCATTAAAAAAACTCTGAAAAGCCTATCATCACCTCGAGTTTATGTTTTTATTTTTTTGATGATGGTGATGATAAGAGTGATCATTTACCAAACATCTTTTAGGTACTAGGGACCACATGTTTCATTGTCTTGTTTAATTTACATAACAAGCTTAAAAATAATACATTATTATTTTTCAGGGAAGATAGGGAAGCGAGGCTTGAAAAGATTAAGTAAATTCTTCCAAAGTGATGAAATAAAAGTGAAGGAAGTCATCAAAGTAGATCTTTGCAACCTAAGAGACATATTGGCAGATTTGGAACCTCACTCTCTGGCCTCTGGAATTTTGTACTGCCTGTTCCCTCTGCCTTAAATGCTTTCCAGTGATTTTCCCACAATTGAGTCTTTCTCATTATTGAGAAAGGTATTTCCCAAGAGAGGTTTTCCTTGACCTCTAGTGGCCTCTCCTATTGCATCTACTCACCTTGCTCATTGTCTACAGTATATTTATCAGAGTCTGTGATTATCTTGTTTAATGGTTTTTACTTGTTAAATGTCTGTCTCTCTTTTGAATGAAAACTCCATGAAAAGTGGCAGCTTTCCTTTCTTTTTTCTCTATTGTTTTCCCAGAACTGAGCATACTTTCAATATAATAAATGCTCAGTAAATATTAACTAAATGAATGACTGAATCCTGAGGTTACAGAAAAATATCTAAGAGTACAAGGCCCGTAAGTCCAAGACAATGAAAGCTCCCACCAAAGACATCAAACTCGTGAGTTATTGGCACACAAGGTCCAATGCACAAAGTGAAGATGACGGATGAACAAAAAGCTGGGTTTTCTTGGGCTACATAACTGACTAGCTGGGTATTTGTGGAAGTTAGTCCCGTGGGGTCTAGACAATCAGACCAAAAATATTGACAATTAATTATTTTGATTAAATTTATAAGATACTGTTAAGTTTTCGCTATACATAGTTACAAATCTTGAGTCCATTATAGGACTATCTTGTCATGCAAACATGAAGTGAGCAGCCACAAGGAAGATTTATTCATTGTGTGAGCATGTGTTCCCCCAAATGTAGCTGCAATGTCAGGATGTATA
>NW_012144966.1:16585288-16587185 GCF_000956105.1 Propithecus coquereli
ACCTTGGCCTAAAGGGTTATATCCAATTTTTTCTTACTGTTTCTAAAAATTAAATTATGAAGGTTATTGCCATTCTCACACATGCCTCTTTTATCATAGAAAGATTGGAAATCATGGAAAAGATGAACTATTTTTTTTTTTAATGTTGTTTGCTACTGCAAGTCTCTAGAAAAAGATAGCAATTCACAGCTTCTTCTTCTTAGGACTTATCTGATAAGGAATAAACCTAGCATTTTTCAAATCTAGTAGTATCCTTTCATTATTGTTTTAACTATTAATTAATCCACTATTAAAATAGTGGCTTTTTATTTAATTAGAATTTAAGACTTTTTTCTCCCTTTATCTGTTTTTCTTTTTTTCGCTTTTCTGTGTCTCTCTTTGCTTCTTCTCTGTTCCTTCACTGAAATCCTTTGCAATGACATATTGGTAAGAAGCGATTAACGCAAATTGCAAAAGGCCATAGACTTTGACTGGTTTATAGATAAGTCAATTACTGTTCTTTCCCTCTCCATTTCTCTCTGAAATACACATGCATACACATATACAAACACTGCATCAGTTAGGGATCTGGTAGGAACAAATGATATTCGAAGAGTATAAATGGTCTTCAAAGGGACAATTTATTAATACCAGCGTATAGTTAGGTTTAAGGGAACCCAGGGACCAACAACAGAAGAAAGCCATAAATCACTCTCATCCCAAAGGGGCAAAATGGGAATTCATGCTATACGAACTTGGTGAGATCTGTTACAGAAGAAATGAGACTAATAGGAACTGTGTCCATAAGTAAAGAAAAGTAGTCATGGCCAAAAAGATCTAACAGAGCTCTACAGAAAGAGAAGTGTAGGGAAGAAATCAATACTCCAATCTCAATCTTCTCCCACTCTTCCATCTCCTGCCATGGGAGACCACTGCTAAACCAAATGAAAACCAGAAGACAAAGGAGCTCAGGCATGTGGTACTTGGAATTTAGTCTACAGGGATCCCTGACAGGTAAGAGAAGAGTGGACAATCATTAGGGCAGAGAGGAAGGGCCAAATGGGAAAATATTATTGCTCACAAACACACACATAAACTCACACCCCTTCCTGTTCCCATAGTCATATATTCTATTTGTAAATTACCCAGATTGGCAGATTCAATGAAATGACTGGATTATTTAAGAAAGATAGAGGAAAGAAAGTTCCAGTTGTATTATAGTTTCAATAGCATGCTTTCATCAAATTCCACTTCCAGTATCTTTGTTCATAATCCAGAGAAGTGACATACATTCCTGCTTGCATGCAGAGATCTACGTTGCAAAAACATTTTCTTTGCTTAGGAATTTTAAAATATGACTTTATATGAGTGGTTTAGTATCCCAATGTCCAGGAAAATGTCAAAATTTTACCAATTATCCTTTATATTATTGTTGCTCTGATAATAACTACAGTTTATTGAATATCCTCTTTTGGAGGCAGGAAATTTGTAAATTTGCATGTATTGTCTAACACAGCACTTAAAATAGCCCTACGAAGGAAAGAATAGGAGTTTTCAGGAAAATAATTTTTAGGAAAGAATTGACATTCAGGGGTTAAGTAATTCCTCCAAGGTCATTGTGCTAGTAATGTTGGAGCAGGGGCTTCAAGCTCTAACCTTTCCCATCCCAAAGTCTGTTCCTTACCATACTATATGGCTTCTCCTTGAATCCCAAGTTATCTTCTTGGTTTTCATGCTGACTTAAGAGGCCTAGCACCCAACAATATCCAAAGCACTCTGAGGGCACATGTTTTTAATATTGATGCTTTCATTCAGAATAATCTTCACTTGTACATTTTTACATATATTTGCAGATCTGCACAGAAAGTCATTCATTCTAAACCCCTCATTAGCAATTAGCATAACAATATTTAACTTA
>NW_012144966.1:16587235-16588943 GCF_000956105.1 Propithecus coquereli
CCAGGATAATACAAGGGGTTTTAGTTCACCATTTTTTTAATGGCTGAGTAGTATTTCATGGTATACACCCACCCAATTTTATTAATTCACTCAGGTATTGATGGGCACTTGGGGTGTTTCCATATCTTTGCAATTGTGAATTATGCTGCTATAAACATTCTAGTGCAGATTTGTTTTTTATAGAATGTCTTTTGGGTAGAGGCCCACTAGTGGGATTGCTGGATCAAATGGTAGTCTACTTTTACTTCTTCAAGGTATCTCCATACTACTTTCCACAGAGGTTGTACTAGTTTGCAGTCCCACCAACAGTGTATGAGTGTTCCTATCTCTCAACACCAACAACATTTGTTGTTTTGGGACTTTTTGATAAAATCCATTCTCACTGAAGTTAGGTGATCTCTCATTGTGGTTTTAATTTGCATTTCCCTGATGATTAGTAATATTGAGCATTTTTGTCATATGGGTGTTGGCCATTAGTCTATATTCTTTTGAAAAGTTTCTGTTCATGTCCTTTGCCCACTTTTTAATGGAGTTTTTTTATTTTTTTCTTACTAATTTTCCTGAGTTCTATATAGATTCTAGTTATCAGCCCTTTATTGGGTGTATACCATGCAAATGTTTTTTTTTCCATTCTGTAGTTGTCTATTTGCTCTAATGATAGTTTCCTTGGCTGTGCAGAAGCTTTTTCATTTGATCAGGTCCCATTTATTTATTTTTGTTGTTGCTGTGATTGCTTTTGAGGTCTTCTTCATATATTCTTTGCCTAGACTAATGTCTATAAGACTTTTCCAACATTTTCTTCTCAAATTCTTATGGCTTCATGCCTTAGGTTTAAGTCTGTTATCCATCTTGAGTTGATTTTTGGTGAGTGCTGAAAGGTATAGATCCTGTTTAATCTTCATGTTGCTATCCAATTTTCCCAGCACCATTTATTGAATAGGAATTCTTTTCCCCTGTGTATATGACATTCTCACAGCCAACATCATACTGAACAAGGAAAAACTGAAAACATTCCCACTTAGACCTGGAGCCAGACAAGGTTGCCTTCTATCATCACCTCTATTCAACATAGTGGTGGAAGTTCTAGCCAGAGCAATAAGACAAGAGAAGGAAATTAAGGGCATCCAAATAAGGAAAGAAGAGGTCAAAGTATCACTCTTTGCTGATGACATGACCTTATATCTACGAAACTCCAAAGATTCTGCCAAGAGACTGCTGGAATTGATAAATAAATTCAACAAAGTCTCAGGCTACAAAATCAATGTATACAAATCAGTAGCATTCATAAACACTAACAACAGCCAAGCTGAGAACCAAATCAAAGACTCAATATCTTTCATAGTAGCAGCAAAGAAAAGAAAATACCTAGGAATATATTTAACTAAGAAGGTAAAAGATCTCTACAGGGAGAACTATGAAACACTGAGGAAGGAGATAGCAAAGGACATAAACAGGTAGAAAACTATACCATGATCATGGATTGGCAGAATCAGAATTGTTAAAATGTCTATACTACCCAAAGTGATCTACAGATTCAATGCAATTCCTATTAAAATACCAATGTTATTTTTTGCAGATCTATAAAAAATAATTATGCGCTCCATATGGAACCAGAGAAGATCCCGTATAGCCAAAGCAAACTTAATCACAAAGAACAAATTGGGGGGTATCAATTTACCAGGCTTCAAGTTATACTACAAGGCTATAG
>NW_012144966.1:16602007-16604181 GCF_000956105.1 Propithecus coquereli
AGCAAAGGAAATACTTTAAAAAATGATTTGCATTCCTCACACTTTCCTTTCAAAAATAAAACTCTCTCAAGCCAAAATATATCCCTAAGGTGAGTTTTTGTTAGAATACAGGCATACCATTTTTTTTTAATTTGAAGAATTTGTCCTATGGCTCAAAAACCATGTTCACTTCTATAAGATATTCTAATGAATAATTCCTCAAACTACTCTTCTTGGAAAAATCAGGACTATATTATATACATATGAGTTACATACTGAAATCACCAAATGAATAAATGATTAAAACACAGAGCAGAATTTTTTGTAATTAATGGAACAAAAAAATAATTGGTGAAAGAAAGCAAAGGATTAAGTGCTGTGGAAATTGTTATATATTAGATTTTCTTTAGAAACAATACCATTTCTACCCACCTTTCTCAATGCTCTCCTTTGTGTTATAGGAGCTAGAAGCCTGGAAGCAACTTTCCTCAAAATTCCTGTCAGCAGGATTCCAGGTTACAATGTGATAGCCAGAGGAGCTTGCCTGAGGTTTAAGAGGCAGAAAGAAGCAGAAACCCTATTATTGTTTCTTTGCTAGAAGAGATAAAGCCACACACTCATGGGCTTCAGCAGATGGGATATTTTGCATCAGCTCCTGCGTGGTTCCCTGGGAATCACCTAGCTTAGTTCTGGAGGCAACTATGGACATAACCAGTAGTTTCTTATGATTCAAGAAACTTTCTGAAAATTAGAACACCAGAGAGTGAGTGGTGATATTCTCTTCCATTTTCCTCCAATTCTGCCAATGGTTTCAAAAGCATCTAATGACCTGTATTAAAGCCTTTTCTGTTTGCTATATGTTGAGTGTTTCTGTGCACCTGTGGGTTCCTGTGCAGACTTTGGACAATTCGTGCTATAATTTTCTAAGATGGCATATGGTTTGTTAGCAGATTTTACCAGCTGGAAGATAAATTAATGGAAATGTGTCCTTTGTTTTATGACTTGGTTAGGCCACAGAATAGTACTGAGCTCATCTTAGCGGTGTTATGTCTTCTGCCTGCTGCCTCAGTTAAAGGTGCTGAACTCAAAAATGTATTGAGACTTACTATTGATATATTCACAGTGTTTTGCCAGATAAACACAAAGAGGAGAAAATGCCAATGCTTTTCTTTGCCCTCCAGATGCGCAAAACCTAGTACAAGTAATAGTAATCTACAGAAAAATATATTGACCAAAAAAAAAGACAGAACATCTATGTCAGTGAAAGGCAAAGGATGAGCCACCTTCCCTCCTTTTCACCCATCCATCCATCTCATCCATCCATCTTATTCATAAATCAACTAGGTTGCAATCACTAAGGGAAGCTTAGACAAGCAGAGACACATCTTCTCATTGATAATCATGCTTGGTGGAAAAGCTAGATGTGAAAGCTGAAAACTCTTAGAACTAAAATCTAAGAAAGTCCAAAGATGGCAAAGTATCAGAAATGACATTAAACTGGGACTCTGGAAATCTGGATTTTGATCTCATTTCTGCTACTGTATCAAGTTACCACTTCACCTCTCTGAGTCTTAAACTCATTATCAGTAAAATTATGGCTTGGCTTTTATTAATCCTAGAGCTCACTCCAGCTCTAACATTCAGGCATCACAACAATTCATCCAGGGTGTGTGGGGTGGGGAGATGTTTCTGCCCTTCCTTTCAATATTTTCCAGGCAATCCCAGAATTCCCCTGGGACCTGGCAATGCTCAATTCTCCTTTATGTGGAGATTTTTAAAGCCTAAATAGACATGTCAATTTTCAGAATTCACATATGCAATATTTGAAGTGTCATGTGCAATCAAAAGGAATAAGAGAATAAATTATTTCTGCGCATCCAAGGCAAAACCATCCTGATGTATTTCATTTGCCTCAGAAGAGAAATTCCTGCACTGCTACTCATTCTCCTTTAAATGAACAGAAATCAACAAAGGCATCTTCCACAGTTCTCTCGGAGCTCCACCGTGGGGATAAGAATTAACTCTATCTCCTCATAAGAAATACGAGCACACTCTTATCTTTAAATATACAGACATCTAAATTTGGAGACACTTCCTCATGAATATTTAAGTAATCAGTAAGTAGTAGTAATCATTCCCATTTTATAATTAAAGTAGATGTGTCTTATTTTTAATTTAGGGCAAGGTGGTTTTTT
>NW_012144966.1:16617041-16618869 GCF_000956105.1 Propithecus coquereli
TGTGCTGCTATAACAAAGTTTCATAGACTATGTGGCTTATAAACAACAAAAATGTATTTCTCACAGTTCTGGAAGCCAGAAAACTGAGGTCAGGGTGCCAGCATGGTCAGGCATGTTAGGGATCCTCTTCTGGGTTGCAGACTGCTGATTTATTGTACCCTGCCATAGCATAAAATAGTGAGCTACTTCTTTGGCTTCTTCTTATAGGGGCACTAGGCCCACTCATGATAGGTCCACCTTTTTACCTAATTACCTCCCCAAGGCCTCACCTCAAATACCATCATATTGGGGACTGGATTTCAACATATGAGTTTTAGAGGAGGAAAACATTCAGTTCAAAACAATTATCTTCATCCTTATTTTAGAAATTAAGAAAATGAGGCTTAAAGAGGTATAATAATTTCCCTAGGGTAACCCATGTATTAAGTGAAAGAGCCAATAAGCATAAAATTTCTGCCTCCAATATCAGCATTTGTGCCACCATCTATGGTAAATAAACTTCCCTATAACATATCAAATTTGTGATATGTAAACAGAATTATTAATTCCGCCCTTTGAAAAATTTCTCCTATGAATATCAAAGTCATTTTTGTACCTTCCTCCTCCCTCACATTCCACCACACCAATCATAAAATTCTTTAAATATTCCACAGTCTCCTATCTGTCTCATGCTTCTGACTCCACTGGCATTGACCTAGCTCGTGACTTCATTTTCTTACAATGCCTCACTGCCACCTATTCAAACAAACAAACTCACCTGATCACCACCATCACTGCTCTCCCTGTGGGCAATCATACAAGTTTTCTCACCATTCCCCTAGCTTGCCCCAGGTATACAACTCTATACCTTTGACCAAGCCGATCATTCTAGCATAATTTATTTATTTAAGAAATACTTGTGGAACCCCTATTATGTATCATCCCTGTATCTCAGGTGCTGGAGCTTGGATTCTACAAGTCGTCATTGAAAATTACTGAATGTATAATCTGGTACAAATGTTATTGTTATGGTGGGAGCTTGTACCGTGGGCTGAGAAAGAATTCTTGACTCAAAGATTAGAATAGATATTTCTGCACTGAACATGCTTTTGAATTCCCTTTAAATATTATTTATTCAAAAATTCATATTGCAGAGCTACTCACTCAATTTTTTAAATGTTAATTTAGTTCCAAAGTAACAATGACAAAACAGAAATTAAAGTATACTCTTGGCCTCATGCCAACATCTCAGAAAGGCCTGGTGTCCTATAACCTTATAACTATATAACAGGCACACTTTACGGACATCTTTCAAGAGAATCAAGTGAATATAGTAGTATAAAATACACATTGAAGTAAACAAATAGCATCCAAATTGAGTCCCAGTGACGAACAGATAAGATTTTATTCAAATGAAAGAATAATGATTTGGGCAAATAAAGCTGCATAACTCTTTAATGAATTTAATAACAATACATCCACACCATTTTCAAATTTTGAATTTCACATATAATGATCACCTGATTGATATTGTTTGGTTTTATTTTTAAGTTTTTACTATTCCAGGTCTACCCTCTAAAGTGTTTGATATTCAAGTTCCACTTGGAACTAGCTAATGTGATTTTTATGGTAGCAAGCATTAAACATTCATGGAAAAAGAACAGGAGTCTCAGTGTCAATGTAGAACAAAGACATATTGGAGAGGTGCAGAAAACAGAAGAGCTTTAAGGAATACATATCTCTTTGATATTGTGGCACATTTTAACTTCCCAAGGAGCTACAGGTTACTAAAGGTAGGGATGTACTCAATAAGTCTCTTATTTTTGCTCTTTATTGGAAAAATAAAATA
>NW_012144966.1:16619069-16622145 GCF_000956105.1 Propithecus coquereli
GCTTATTCACATGACTTGCTCCCTATTTTTCCCTCATTCTGGACTTACTGGAAAAAAGAATAGTCAATTTAAAAGCACATTTCCAATGAATGCGCCCAAATGAAAGCAATGTTTAATCTGCTTAAACAACCCGACCTAGACAAATTAACAAATGCTCAGTAAATTTTCTTTCTCCCATAATTTTACCCAGAAAGGCCTAATAAAACTTTCAATAATATTAAAGTTCACTCAACTAAATAATTTGTTACCACATTTAGAGCAGTCATCAAATTTTAAAATTTAAAAGCATACTGTACTGTATGTATATATTATATTATATATATTATAATATATATTATAGTATCTATTCATTTTAACATGCTACAGTAATCATAAAAATAAAAATACAATCTTAGAAAATACATGGACAAGTGTTGGCTTCTAGGGCCACGTTATCTAGATTCAGACGCAGTCCTAACTTGACTAGCTGTGTGAGTGTGTCAAGTTACTTGGTCTTTCCATACCTCAGTTTTCTCATTTGAGAACATTGAAAGGATAAAATCAGTAATAGAGTTTTTAGAACAGTTCCCAGCTCATAGAAAGCACTTGATGAACTGTCATTCACAGAAGTAAATTAGCCATATCTTTCCTTTCATTTAACAAATATTTAGTAAGCATATTCTATATGCCAGACACTGTTCTAGACCCTGGTAATAAAACAATATTAAAGAAAAAGACTCTGACACTCTGACTTATGATCCAGTAGAAAAAACAGAAAACATATAAACAATAAATATGATGTCAGGTGTGATAAGCACTAGGAGGAAGAACAAAACAGGGTAAGGGAATAAAAATGTGATAAGGCTATATTTCAAATAAAATTTCCAAAAATCCCTTTTAGAGAAGGTGACATGTGACAAGAGATTTAAATGAAGTGATGAATTAAGCTATGCCAACATCTAGGAGAAGGATGTCTCAGAGCTCTGAAGCAATAGCAAGTGTAAAGGCACTGAAGCAAGACATGTCCTTGATATGCTCTATATACCGGCCACGCTGGATAGAGTAGTGTGACCTAAAGGGAAGATGTAGCAGATGAGGTCAGAAACACAGTCTGGCAGGGTTGAGTCTGGCATCTGGGTACAAGGACCTGAGAATGAGTGTCTCCTTAAGTTTTGCACCCTAGACGCCTCCATCACCTCACCCTAGTCCCACCTGCAGCCAGGGAGGCCAGATCATGCAGAACCTTCTAAACCACTGTAAGATTTTTGAAATTTATAAGAAGTCTTGAGGGTTTTGAACAGGGAAGCAGTATGATCTGATTTACATTTTAAAGAATTAATGTGGTAGGTAGAATATGGCCTCCAAAATGCCCACATCCTTATCCCTGCCACTGTGAATGTGTTATCTTAAATCGTAGAGGGGAATTAAATCTGCTAATCAGCTGACTTTAAAATAAGCAGATTATTCTAGATTATCTAGGTGTGTCCAATATAATCACAGGATCCTTAAAACTGGAAGAAGAGGGCAGAAGTAATTCAATATGAAAAGGATTTCATCCACCATTGCTAGCCTTGAAGATGGAGGACGGGGACGGTGAGCCCAGGAATGCGAGTGGCCTCTAGAAGCCAGGAAATGCAAATTGACTCTCTTCCCCTAGAGCCTTCAGAATGGAAAACAGCCTTGCCCACCATCTTAATTTTAGCCCAGTAAGACCCATCTTAGAATTCCAAACTATTGAACTATGAGACAATAAGCTTGTGTTTTCTCAAGCTACTAAATTTGTGGTGATTTTTTACAACAGGAATAGAAAACTCATATGATTAATCAGGCTGCTTCGTGGAGAATAGGCCAGGGTGGTGATTCAGGCCAATGTATTGGCAAGAATGGAAGCAGGAAGACCAGCCAGAGACTATTGCAGAAGTTTAACTAGGTAAGACATATGGCAGCTTGACTGCTGATGTATTGGTGGAGATTGTGGTGAGAGTATTAAACAAATGTTGTTCTAAATGAGAATTAAAACATGAGAAGTAAGCGAAAAAGAAACTGAGGTCAGGGGAGAGTTATTTGTTTGCTTGTTTGTTCAAGTGGAAGATATTTGTATGCCAATGGCAATCATCCAATACAGAGGGAAAATTGATATGTTGGAAAAATCCAAAGCCCTTACCAGGTCTACCATTTAACTGCTTGCTCTGGTCCCTGGATACTCCCCCAAATTTATCTTTGTTCACTATCCTTTTCTCACTCCATTACAGTCACCCTGGTCTTCTTTGAGGTCTTCAGACCCACTAAGTACACTCATAACTGTACTTGCTATTCTGCCTGCACCAAGAGAGCCACACAGTTCACTCCCTTACTTCCCTCAGGTCCTAGTTCAAATGTTGCCTTCAGAGAGGTCTTCGGGCCATCCCATCTAAATTAGCAGACTCCTGTTCCCAACCTCATACTCTTCTATACTCCAAAAATCTGAAATCAGAAATGCTCCAAAACCTGAAACTTTTTGAGTACTGACATGATGCTCAAAAGAAATGCTCATTGGAGCATTTTGAATTTTGGAGTTTTGGAGTAGGGATGTTCAACCAGTAAGTGTAATGCAAATATTCCAAAGTCTGAAAAAATCCAAAATTCAAAACACTTCTTGACCTAAGCATTTAATTTAAAGGATACTCACCCTATATAAGCTTAGCACTCTTTTAAGTATTAGGAATACAGCAGCAAAGAAAACAAAGTTCCTGCCCTAGCAGAGCTTACATTCTCCTAGTTTTTTGTTTTCTCCTCCATTTAATCTCTGGATTTGTTCCCTCATCTAAATATAGGTGTAACTACGTAGATTTTGGGGGAGTTTCCTAACAATTTCTATTGGCAAACCAATTATCTCCACATATTCTAACATCTGCCTCTTGTCTTACCTTGTTTCAAAATCAAGCAAGAACAATTAATTCTACATAACATTTCACTCTTTACAAAACAAACAAGTATTATAAATATTATTGTGTCCATCAGTTTGTGCTGCTATAACAAAGTTTCATAGACTATGTGGCTTATAAACAACAAAAATGTATTTCTCACAGTTCTGGAAGCCAGAAAACTGAGGTCAGGG
>NW_012144966.1:16622195-16623436 GCF_000956105.1 Propithecus coquereli
CAGATAGTTTATATAAAATATGTTGTGGGTTTATTTTTCTTCAATTATCTTACTAATTCTTTTGGTATCACAAATATATTTGAATGAGAAGTGAAATCATAAAAAGGTCATGGTTTCAGAGTTCAAAATGTCTTAGATCAACTCAGTCTCAACTATTTATGTCCATCCATTAAATATATCCTTTCTGACCATCTGCTAGGAGTTTGGTCCTGAAATAATCATCAGGCAAACAATGATTATTAGGATATGATTTCTGTTCTCAAAAAGTTAGAAATCTAGAGTTGGTGGAAGAGGCAGGAAAAATGTAAATGTAATACACAAGTGCTATGACTAGGGACAGGATAGGAAACTGTGGAAATGTACACTAACTGAACTTAAATCTGTGAAGATCCAATGATGCAACATATAGGATATGCTTTATATATTAAAAGCCCTGTACAAAGATGAGTCATTATAGTTCTACCCTTAGTTTAATAACATAAAACATGATAGAACATACGGGTGGCCAGAAGAATTGGGATACAGTGCAGGTATCTTCCTATGAAAAAGAGTTTATCTGTATCCAAATAATTCTGAAGAGAATTTGAAAGGCTCTTCCACATTTTTGTGTTGAAAATCTGCCAGTGCTTACCTGTCAAAGAAATCTCCCTCTGTTTATTTCAGAAGCTAAGAGTACTGAGTAAGTTATAAATATTAATAGCAAATATTAATTATTGAATAACTGATTTGATTTATCTATTTCAACATCCTAAGTGAAATGTTTTATGGCAATAATTGACACTAATGGTTACATTCATTTTCTAAAAAAAAAATTTAAAAATCTTGTGGAGGAAACGAAATTATAAAACATATCAAATAAAATATTCTTCCTGAGAAAGTCTGTGTGCAGCAATCAGGATTCAGGTCAGAAAAAGAGAAGCCAGTCTAGGTAGTTCATGCAGAAATAAATTTAGTAAAGGGAGTTAGAGGCTTACGAAACCAGTCACAGGGTTGGGGCAGGAGAAGTCAGGGAAAGCCCCCACTGATTTTCAGGAAATGAGAATGTGCAGGCTCACAGCCACCATCACCAGTGAGCTCACCTGCCTGCAATCTTGAAGTGGGTGATACAGAAAAGGATACTGGGAAGCTCCTGGCACGATCTCACATATGCGCATCTGCTGAAGCCCATGCACACGCCTGCAGGAGCAATAATGGCTTCTGCTGCTCTTCTGCCTTCCAAACGTTGCACAAGAGCCTCTCAG
>NW_012144966.1:16633856-16638450 GCF_000956105.1 Propithecus coquereli
CAAAAGGAGTGAAGAAGCAAGGAGTAGGAAAGGGCCTAGTATTTATCAAAATGATTTTCATATATTTCATTAGTTCTAAAGTACAAACATTTTGTTCATCTTTTAATAACTCAAATCAAGATATGTCATTTTACAGTCACTGCTGGCCAGGATCATGACTGTTGTTCGTATTGTTCAGATTGTATCACTTCAGTTGAATTATGTGCACTTATTGGTACTAGGAATGTTAATTACCCCTTAAAATGTCTTCAAAAAAATAAACTATGCTTCATCAAAACTAAGTAATTATGTGTGCAGAAAGACATAGAAATAGAGGAGTGGGGAGAGGATTAAATAGTCATTGTTGAGGAAATGACCACAAACCCAGATATTCTTGCACAGGAGCAACCATGAACATTATAGCAATTAAGAAATGGAGTGGATAAAGTGTGATGCGTGCTAATGCATCTATAACTTAAGTCACCTGAGTATCGTGTTCAACGTGCAGATTGTGATTTAGTAAACCTGAGGTGGAGCCAGAGATTCTGCATTTGTAATGAGCTCCCAGGTTATTGACATAACCTCTCCACAGAATTCCCTTTCCACACTAAGCAATGTAACTGAAGGTGGGATAAATTGCCAATTTCCTCCAAATAAATGAAAACAAAATTCAAAGTATGGAGAGGCTGTTATGATCAATTCATACATTTCGTAGGACCACCATTAGTCTGAAACTTCCTACCAGCTTTGAAAAGAAGCTCTTATTTTCCAGCTACCTTCAATTCAATGAAGGTGGAAAAAAGGAATCGTCAAATAGAAATGGACCAGAATCAAAACTTGTAAAACGATTTTTAATAGGGCACTTTTTAAATAAACACAGTTTCATCAATACTTTTGATGGCACTAATGGTGACACTGTATTGGAAACCTGCTTGTCAATAACTCTTAAGCTGAAAAATGATTCAGAAGGATACTGTATGTGAAGGCCTTTAAGAAATACTTTAACCAATTTATGTTTCTTATTATTTCCTTTTTAGTACAGACAGAAGTGATATATAATTTTCTACAATCTGTGTGTAAAAAAGTCTGAAAGTGCTCTTTCTATAAACATAAACAAAGGATTCTAAGTGTTAAATCATGGTATCATAACTGGCAGAACTTTTTTTTCCCTTAGTACTACAATACATTTCTTCTCACAATCCCTACAAAACACCCTATATGTTGTTGACTGGAGATATTGGTAATGTTTGTATCATATTCATTGAAATTAGAATATAGCCTCAGCAGACAAGGACTATTATAACATATAATCAAATAAATTGCATGCTTCCATTATGAAGAAAAATATTAACAAAAAGGCAATGATAGGAGAAAGGACGGGAAGGAGTCTCTGAAGAGAAAGCATCCAGGACAATGCAGGGGAGGGCAGTCCTGGCCCCAGAAATAAGGAACCAATCCTTCTTACAAATACACCCCGAGCAAGAACAGATGTAATAGAGACATTTGATTATCCAATTCTTTCCCCCTGGACTGGCTCCACGCTCACCAAGAAAACTTCTGATTGTAATTTATCTTTTTATGTATTTTTCCAAGAGGAAAGAGAATTCACTCATATCAATACAAACATTCTATTCTACCTGAAAGTTAAATATTTTAAATAATGAGGTAATAAGTTAGAACTCTGGACAAAACACGAGTCTCTTAGGGATTTGGTTTGGTAGCAATGCTCAGAGGATGTCACCTCAGGGCAAGCTTGAAAAATTAATTTGTGGGCCTGCAGAGCTGAGAATCAGACCCGGTAAAGTGATGACCTTATCAAATAATGATTCTGACCTTGTCTAAGTCACCAGCTGGCTTCCCAAGTGTGTTCTTCCTTAACTACACAATTATTACAATTCACATAACAAAAAAGTCACAAAAGTAACAGATGATATTTAATATACCACTTTTTAATTCCTGAATTCTTCCCCAGAGGTACGCCTAGTTTCTTAATCAAAAGCTAATTTGTTTTCCTGCATTTCAGGTTTATTAACCGAAATATTATTGGGCCATTGGTAGATAATAAATTATTCCTAAATCCCATTTGAGTCTCATTGAGGAAAAATGCAGCATGACCTTTTACTATGCAATCTCCTCTAAACCAAATCCATCAGTATGGGTTTACCAAGAACATAGTGAGAATTTATCTAATAATGTGGTAGATTAGATGGGTGAAATAGAGAAATAAATACAAAAGGTATGCATACCAGTACTGACTTTCAAATAGGAAAACCATTTAGCAATCTAATATTTAACATCAATGAGTTCAGAATAAAGCTTTCCTATATACAAGTGATTTGTGGTAATTGTCTAAAATCAGTGGTTTTTGGCCGGGAGCCATGGCTCTCGCCTGTAATCCTAGCACTCTGGGAGGCTGAGACAGGAGGATATCCTGAGGTCAGGAGTTCAAGTACAGCCTGAGCAAGAGTGAGACTCCGTCTCTACTAATTTTGAAAAAAAATTAGCTGGGTTTGGTAGTCCCACCTACTCGGGAGGCTGAAGCAGGAGTATTGCTTAAGCCCAGGAGTTGAAGGTTGCTGTGATCTGGGCTGACACCACGGCACTCTAGCCCAGACAACAGAGCAAGATTCTGTCTCAAAAAAAAAAGTAAAATCAGTCGTTTTCAAACCTTAACGTGCATGAGAAGTATCTAAAGGGTATGTTATAATAGGCTTAAGAGGCCTCTCTACTGTCACAGCAGGGCCCCAGACCCTCACAAAGTGCCTTCCACTGACCTCTGATTGTCCCAAAAGTAGCACATCATAAATAAGACCATCAGCAGAAGTAATTCACCCTGTTTCCTCCTGGTAAGTTATCCCCTGCCCTGACTCCCCCTTGTCCCTGTGCTTTGCCTACAAAAAGTGCTTATAGAAGCCTCTGCAGTTCATGACAACCACACTGACTATGACTCAAAATGGATCAACTCTGAATTCTCAAGGTGCGAGAATTTACATGTGGAACTGTGCAAACTTTTTCCCTGGCCACAGCTCAGCCCTTGTGCTAAAGTTGAGCAGAACCTCTTGCATAGAGCAGAGTCTGTCCCTCCCAGTCAACCACAGATGATCACATGCTCTCCATAGGACCAGACCAGGAGGCCTTTCTACACCTTCCCCATTTCCCTACCTTTTTTTCCCCTTTCTATTATTGGGAAGAGTAGAGGATGCAAAACCTGTTATGAATCTGAACAGAATCTGAGTTAACAAGTAGCCTAGGGTACAGCTGGGGGAGGGGAGGGATTGATGGCAATGTCTACACTATCAAAAATGGTCTCAAGAGCTTGAAAAATACTTTCTTTTGTTAGTGTATTATTAATATCTCATAATCATCACAGCATTGTAAAAGTGCTATGATAGCTCTCATTTTATGTAAGAGAAAACTAAGGATAAGCAAGCAAATCCTACCAAATGAATTTGACTAGGAACGCTGATCAAGGTTAATACTTTGAATTAAAATATTTAATTGGAAGTGTTGAAAAACAACTGAAAAACTGGGGAATGATCAGGCCAAAGTTGAGGAGAAAATGGAAATCCGGAGGAGTAAACAAGCTCAGATGATACATTTGCCTTGGAGGCATTTATCTATCCAAGAAAATTTAAAATTTCATTTGAATGACTTCTCTAGGGAATCAAAGTCAGAACACAGGGACCACAGGATAGTTAGGTAAGCAGGAACCACAGTATGCTGGGATCCATAAAGACTGTGCCATGGCTATAAGTGTGGACCAGAAGTGGAGCAGCTCGTGTCCAGAATTTTAGCTCAGATTCTAATCACCAGAGTTATTCAAAGACCTTCAAGGTTTGGACTTAGTTTAAGATGGTCCAGGGCAGAAGAAATGTAAAAGCAAATTCTTTTTAAAGGAGGGTAACTTCATCCTGTGCCTCAAATTATTCCTTCAAAATATCATTCAAATACAACTAATAGCATATGGAAAACCAGGAACACCACAAAGATAAACAGAAGACTAGATTCTATGGGCAAGAAGCAGCAAAAATCAAGAACAACATACAAAAGCAGATCCACAAAGACTTCAGATATGGATTATGTGCAAAAAACCATTAACATTGCAGGCTTGACTGCTATTCTCTATAAGACCTACTTATTAATACAAGGGTGGCCATTGACTGGCATCTGGGAACTTGGACTTTGGAAGGTTTCCCACCACCATTCACTGATAAGAGTGGCTCATCATGCCTAAACTATCTGTGCAAACCATATGGTTTATGCTGAATTCCTGTCTTCCTTCTGGGAGTTTGTGTATATGCCTGGCAGAGGGTGCCCATGTGATCAGCCCCCGGTAAAAACCCTGAGCACTGAGTCCCTAATGAACTTCATTTCCTGTTAACGTATGTATTGTCTCCCTGCTGGGAGAATTATGTCCTCTGTTTCTCCACTGAGAAGATCCTTGGAAGCTTGTATTTGTTTTTCTTCAGACTACTCCATGAACTTTTTGCCCTTTGCTGATTTTGTGTGTATCCTTTCACTGTAGGAAGTCTCAGTCGTGAGTATGACTATATAATGAATTCTGTTGTGTCCTCCTCCTAGAAAATCACTAAACCTGGAGGTGTTCTTGGGGAAC
>NW_012144966.1:16638662-16648803 GCF_000956105.1 Propithecus coquereli
AATAAATATTTTTTATTTTAATATCCTTGAAATTGTATGCATTTTACATCAATGTATTAAGAAAATATTTTGTCATAGTTTACTTCTCTTAAACTCAATGGTATCTTAGATTTGATGAGATACAGTAAGTCAGAAGAAATTATCTAGAATGGAGCAGAGACCCAAAAAAAGAAAAATAAAGGGAAGATAACCTAGATTTTTTTTAATGAGAAGGACCAAAAGAGATAAAAGAGAAAGCATAGTAGAGCAGGAACAATCCTTGAAGGGGTATGGTTGGGAATTTTCCATAAATGATGAAAAACACTTTATTAGTTATCTATTATTGCATAATAAATACCCTAAAACAAAGTGGCTCAAACAACAAACATTTACTCTTTCACAAAGTGCAAATGTAAAGCTGGGTGAAAGCAAAATGAAGTGGCTTAGCTGGATGGTTCTAGCTCAGAGCCCTTCACGAGGTTGTAGGCAAGATGGCAGCTGGGGCTTCAGTCATCTGACAGCTTGACTGGGTGGCAGGATGGGCTTCCAAGATCACTCACATGGCAGGTGGCTTCAATTCCTCATCACATGGGCCTCTCACAGGGACTGCTACAACATGGCAGCCAACCTGACCAGAAAAAATGATGTGAGAGAGAGCAAGAGAAAGATGGGCAGAGGAGCCAAGGCCTAACCTCAGAAGTGACTCTGCCATATTTTCTCAGTTTCACAAACCAGCCCTGGTAAATGTCTGGAGGACTGTCTAAGGGCATGCATACCAGGAGGCTCTGTCACAGACACCAACCCACAGATTTAAGAACCCAGCAAATCTCAGACAGGATAAAAAAAAAAGAAATATCCATCTAGCAACATCACAGTGAAGCTGCAGAATATCAATGTGAAATAGAAGATCTTTAAAGCAGGCAAAAAAGAAAAAAAGATTCTCTTCAAAGGGACGAACATTGAAGTGAGAGCTGACTTCTCAACACCAATGTTGGGAGCCAGAGGACAATAACTGTCAATGTGCTGAAAGAATAAAATTGCTCAAAGAACATCCCTAGAAAAAAATATATATTTTTCAAGAATGAAGGTGAAATAAAGACATGTTCAGATTTGAAAAGAAGGAGAGAAGTTGCTGGAGGCAAATGAAAGAAATGTCAACAAATGTACTTCAGGCAAAGAGAAACGATGGCAGATGAAAAGCATAAGCAGCAGGAAGAAATGAAGGACCAAACATGGAAAATGATACAAGGATAAAAAAAAAACCTTTGCTATATAAAATAATAATATTAATGATGTCTCATGGGATTTTAACAAAAAAATGAGAGATAAAGCAGCAATCACATTTACATCATGGAGAGAGTGAGTTTCTTGTATCATCTTGGAGAGGAGTGAAAGTATTCTATATAAAAGTTTATAGGTGGAAGGTAAATGTAGGAACTGGGGGGGGGCAATTGCAAAAGGAATAGAAACAAAGTGGATATCATCCAAACCATCAGTAAAAAAAAAAATTAAATTGAAAAAGGAAATATTAAAACAATGATATTAAAAGAGATAAGAAGGTATATGGTATATCAAGGAGGAAGAAGTGTGGAGTAGTCAGTCCCCTTAGGTAATGAAGGGGTACATTATTTTTAGATAATTTAAAAGTAATAAGAAGAAGACTAAAATTTAATCATGTTTAAGAAAAAAGAAGAACAAAAAAGGAAAAGAAGAAGCAGAACAAACAGAAAGCATGAAATAAGATGATACATTTAAACCCAATATATTGAAAATTTACATTAAATAAAAATGGACTACATGGTTCAGATAAAGATTATTAGGTTAGCTAAAAAAACAACATCCAACTACTATATAGGCTGTTTACAGTAGGTGCTGTGCATAGAAAACATAACAATAAAGATAGTGGGAAGTATAAGAAAGGAAAATATGTACTATGCAAATTCCAAATAAAAAGGAAGAAACCTATTGAAGCAATATTAATATCAGACAAAATATAATTTTGAATGAAAGGCATTCCCAAAGACAGACAGTAACAAAAGGATACAACAAAAAGATTTTTACTTGACTAATGAAACACAATTCTAACCTCTCTGTGTCTAACAGTGTTAGGACAAAATATAGGAATCAATCATAAATTAACAGATCTACAATGACAAACAAATCGACAATCACAGTAGGAGATTTTAAATATTTGTTTTTAAAAATCGGTAAGGCTATGGGAGATTTAGACAACACGATTAACAAATTTGACCTGATAGATATTTAGAGAATATTGTATGGTTACATAGAACATATGATTCCCTTTTACATATTGTTCAAATACAGCAAAATTATTATTTATAAGTGCATATATAGGTGGTAAAACTACAAAGAAAAGTAAGAAAGAGTGCATGATAAAAGTCAAGACAGTGGTTACTTCTGGTGCATATGGTGGGGAGTAGAGGAGTAACTGGAAGGAACAAATCAGTGGTGAGGTCTTCTTTGGAACTGTCAGTGTTTGATTTGTTGATCTTGTTAGCAGTTTTCATAGATGTTCACTTCACAATTATTTGCCAGATTGAAGATTCGTTTCATGCATTTATATTGTATGTGTGCATACGTGTATGTATGTGTATGTGTGTATTTTTACAGTTTACATTAAAGAAAAGAAGGAAAGATTTAGGCTAAGAAAATATAAGTGATTTACTGAAGATCAATGACATTAATTATTGAACTAGGATCATAACCTAGGCATTCTGATTCTCAAATTCCCCTCTGTGATTTTTTCCACAGTGAAACCACAAAAATCTTCCTCCTAAAATCAAACCTTTTTCTACAATTTATGCCAATTATTTTTTTTTCTGCTTTTAATTATTTCAGAATATTACAGGGATACAAATGCTTTGGTTAAATAAATTGTCTTTGCACTGCTAGAGTTAGAGATATTATACAAGCGCTCCCACCCCCCAGACAGTGGGCACCACACCCATTAGGTGTGAATACACCCATCCCCTCCTCCCCCCTCCCACCTGCCAGACACCTGATGAATGTTACTTCCATATGTGCACATAAGTGTTGATACGTTAGTAACAATTTAATGGTGAGTATATGTGGTGTTCGTTTTTCCATTCTTGTGATACTTCGCTTAGAAGAATGGGCTCCAGCTCCATCCAGGATAATACAAGGGGTGTTAGTTCACCATTTTTTTGTGGCTGAGTAGTACTCCATGGTATACATATACAACATTTTATTAATCCACTCATGTGGATTAATATGGAAACTTGGTTGTTTCCACATCATTGCAATTGTGAATTGTGCTGCTATAAACATTCAAGTGCAGATGTCTTTTTTATAGAATGTCTTTTTTCCTTTGGGTAAATACCCAGTAGTAGGATTGCTGGATCAAATGGTAGTTCTACTTTTACTTCTTTGAGGTATCTCCATACTACTTTCCATAGAGCCAGTTATTTTGCACAAAGTAGCCAAGTGGAAAATATACTTACCTTCCCCTTGTTTTGCTTGAAGCAATTGTTGAAATTAATAGTACAACTAAAGCAACTTCACCCTAGGCACAAAGGGAAAGACCGTATGGAAGCAGTCACCTGGCCTTCAATGCTGAACTGTCACCCCTCTCCTGTGTTAATGCCAACTTCCTTCTAGTTCCCAGATCTATCTACACTCACAAAGCCAAAGTACCATATTAAAACAAGATCACATGTTCTTCCCAATTGAAATACTGATTAAAGTTGGTCTTTTAACTACAAATTAAGGCCTAAATTAAAGACATAGAAAGAGTTATTAAAATAATCTAGCAGTATAAAATCAGACTGAGGGGCAGAAAATTATTAGAGTAGGAGGTTATAATTTTCTTTCTGTGGAGCATAACACTGCAATGAAATGAAGCAGGCTATGTGAATAAGGCTGTTGGTCAAATAGTACTGAATAATTTTGTCTTGGGTATATATTAAAAATGGCTGCGTACAGGATTTTATCCGAGAATTATTATATGGATGTGTATACCCTTGTAGATTGTTCTTTCTTTTATTATAACTAATATTTTATTTCTATTAATAGACCAGTTTGGAAACACACATACATACATACATACACCTGATAATTGTAGAAATGTTATTAATTAATAGTAATCTTATATTATCTTAAAATAATCATACCAGGAATGGTAAATCCTGGGCACAGAGGCCACAAGTCCTCCCCTTCCATACACAAGACAGACATTACTGATTCCTCACATCATCCCACTGCTCTCAGCCAAAGCTGCCCCTAAGAATCCTTCTCAACCAAGTGCTCCAAGCAGCCCCTACCCATTGAATGGAGTTAGCACAGGAATGAAATTCTATTGAATGACTATTCAAATAATTTCTCAAAGAATATGCTATGCACAATAATGTGTTGAAATACAGAATGCTACTTTACTAAAATATTGTAGTATAAAAATACAGAGAAAAAGCAGCGGCTTTGAAGTACAAGAGTCTTGGATATGAATCATGGTTCTGTCATTAATTTACCCTGTGGCTTTGGAAAACTCTACCTCCTCTTTAAAAGAATAATAACTATTAATCTTCCAGAGTTTTTGTAAAAAAAAATTTTTTTAAGTTTGGGTACATAGTAAGGGCTCATTAAATGGGGACTCTTATAGTGAGAAGAGCACAAGTTTTGAATCAGAAAGTCCTAAATTTAAATCTTGGCTCTGTTTCTTTGTTGTGACTTTAGATAAGTTATCCTCTCAGTCTGTTTCCTTGTTGGCAAAATAAAGATGATAGTAACTTCTTTGATGGGCTGTTTTGTAAGGATCAATGTTAATATATGAAAATGTCCCAGAAATTTGTCAAATCTTGACCAACGATAGCTCTTATGTTTCTTTAAATACTACTGTTATGGCCGGGCGCGGTGGCTCACGCCTGTAATCCTAGCTCTCTGGGAGGCCGAGGCGGGCGGATTGTTTGAGCTCAGGAGTTCGAGACCAGCCTGAGCAAGAGCGAGACCCCGTCTCTACCAAAAATAGAAAGAGATTAATCGGACAGCTAAAAAAATATATAGAAAAAAAAAAAATTAGCCGGGCATGGTGGCGCATGCCTGTAGTCCCAGCTACTTGGGAGGCTGAGGCAGTAGGATTGCTTGAACCCAGGAGTCTGAGGGGGCTGTGAGCTAGGCTGACGCCACGGCACTCACTCTAGCCAGGGCAACAGAGTGAGACTCTGTCTCAAAAAAAAAAAAAACTACTGTTATTATTCTTTCCTCTCTTCCTTCCACCAATAACTATATATATACACAGAGGGAGAGAGAGAAGAGAGAATTGAGACAATATATGCCAACTGTTGATGGGGCAAGAATGAAGGTGGAAAGGGAGTAGAACTTGGAGAGCTTTCACTATCCACATCTATGTTTCTGTATTGTTTGAATTTCCCAGCTCTTGATTTATAGCAAAAAATTAAAAGCAGTATAATACTAGAAATTTAAAAATGTGAAATGCTTATTCACTATGTATAAATATCTTTCAAATGTTAATTCAAACATAATAAAATAAAGCTCCAAAGTGAATGGAATACAGCTGTAGTCTTTGACTTCATTTTATAGTTTTCATGTTATATTTTTTGTCTAGGAACCTGAATTATAGCATGTTATCTGCCAGATATTGTTGGCAGCTATTTTGTGTCATGTAGACTGAGGAGCAAAAGAAATAAAAATTTACCAGATGTGAAGAGATGAGAATTAGCAAAGATAGAGGTCTTTGAGTACCCTGAGAGCAAGATAGCGCTGTCCCTGGGATCTATGAGTCATCCCCATACCCCTGTAAGAAATTTCCCTTCTTGCTTAATCTAGTTTGAATTGGGATTCTCTTATCTCAAATCAAAAGAGTCTTAATTAATATAAGAATGGCAAAAGTTATATACCCATAACAGGTTTTTCTCTCTTTTGTAAAAATTTTCTGAAAACTTAATTATTCCAGCGAACCTTCCCTTTTTCGTCTTGGCTTTTCAAATTAAAACTGTTACAAATTCCACAGCACAGCTGATGCTATTACTTGACTACCTCTTTTACAAATTACCTTGCCCAGAAGTTCCTATTGAAAAGTATTTTCTGAAAGAAAAAATATCACACATTTAGGAAAGCAAATGTATAAAGCAAATCTTTGAATGGAGATTTTTTTTATATGGATTACAAAAAATGCTACTGAATGCTTCCCTTTCCATCGAAAGATGGGGTCTTTCTTTTTTTTTAATTTTTTTTATTTCAGTATATTATGGGGCACAAATGTTTAGGTTACGTACATTGCCTTTGCCCCACCTGAGTCAGGGCTTCAAGCATGTCCATGCCCCAGACGGTGCACACCTCACCCATTAGGTATGTATATACCCATCCCCTTCTCCCTCCTCCCATCTGTCCGACGCCCAATGAATGTTATTACTATATGTGCATTTAAGTGTTGATTAGTTAAAACCAATTTGACAGTTAGTACATGTCAAAAGATGGAGTCTACCTTTCTAATTTCTGAAACTGAGTTGAGTGTGCAAACTTGCTTTTGTAAAATGGGATATTAATAAAAGTGCTACAAAAGAAAAGAATTTGTCTACAGAGGCTTGATTTCTTGCTGCATTTGGTATCGTGAGCCCAAGCTAGCTGGAGAATGACAGGCCACGTGAAAGAGAATCAGGAAGCCAGGTCAAAACCCTGCCAACCACCAGACTGTGAATAGGGGCATCCTAAATTGACCAGCTGCCAGTCCCAGCTGACCTGCCCGCTGACCGCGAATGCTTGAGAGAACCCAGAGATCAGCCTAGCTTGTCCACGGAACCGTTAGATAGATTAAATGACTGTGCTTTTGAGGCATTAAGTGTTAAAATAATTTTTTATGCAGCAATAAATAACTAATTCAGAGGTTAAAGCTATTTTCCTTAATTTAACCCAAAAAAACAAACACAGGAAATTTACTCCAAAAAAAGCAAATTCTGGAGGATAAACCAAGCTTTATATAAATTCAGCTCAATCCCTTACAATTTATAATCATCTTTCTCTTACCTGGAATGCTCCCCTCAACACCCCCATACAACTGAGCTTTTCCCTACTTCCTTCCCTTGGCCCTATATGATTTCTCCACAAAGTTTCTACTCAGCCATCAAGAATTGGCTTCTGAAAGTCTTCCGAAAACACCATGCAACAAATAAATAAATCGTTCCATCTTTTGTGCTATCCCTGTACAGTGCGCATACCTCTATTATAGTATTAATATAATTATGTATCTATACCCACTTGGAAAGTTCTTGACCTCCAAACTAAATGATAGAGATTAGAAAGCCAATGTAGGACCTGAGACTATCTGAGACACTTGTTTAAACCTTTTAGGAATACTAATTTGACAATGATGTGTAACACAGATGGTGTCAGGCCCGACACGGTGCTGCACACCTGTAATCCTAGCACTTTGGAAGGTGGGAGGATCGCTTGAGATCAGGACTTCAAGATCAGCCTGAGCAACACAACAAGACCCGTCTCTACAAAAAGTAGAAAAATTAGCCAGGCATGGTAGAACATGCTGTGGTCCCAGCTACTCAGGAGGCTAAGATAGGAGGCTCACTTGAGCCTAGGAATTTGAGGTTTTAGTGACCTTTGATGATGCCACTGTGCTCCACCCTGGGCAACAGACAAAGACCCTATCTCAAAAAAAGAATAAAAGATGGTGTCATCCTATAGAAAGAAAAGCAGGTAAAACAAAGGATTCATTCGGATTGAAAGAAACTGAAGAACCATGGCAATTAAATGTAAGAGTCAGCCCTCCATAGCTGTGCATTCTGCATCTGCAGATCCAACCAATTGCAGATCAAAAATATTTGGAAAAAATAAACATAAAAATAACAATATAACAATAAAAATAATATGCATTTTTAACAATACAGTATAACGACTATTTACATAGCACTGACATTGTACTAGGTATTATAAATAATCTAGAGATTATTTAAAGTATACAGGAGAATGTACATAGGCTATATGCAGATACAACACCATTTGAGCATCCACGGATTGTGGTATCCACAGCGGTCCTGGAACCAGTCCCCAGTGGATACCAAAGTATGACAGTACATGATCTTGTATGGGATACTGGACCAGAAAGGGGAAAGAGACATTTTCAGATGGTTTAAACAAAATCTGTTGATTACATGGTAGTGTTATCAATGTTGATTTCCTTATTCGGAGGTCTGAACAATGGTCATACTTGAGAGTGATAGGGCATCATGTTTGCAACCTGCCCTCCGATGGTTCAGGAAAAGATTGATTTTTTTAGACATAATGCCATTGCACACTTAGTAGACTATAATATAATATAAACATAACTTTTATATGCACCGGGACCAAAAAATTCAGGTGACTCACTTTATTGCAATATTTGCCTTATTGTGGTGGTCTGGAACTGAACATGCAATATCTCCAAGGTATGCCTATAAATTATTTTTTTTTAATTTCTAACAAGTACATCAGGAGATTCAACATAAGAGGTATTTATAAATCAATTTCAGAACTTGTACTCAGTGAAACCAGTGATTTCCTTGATATTACAGAAAATATGGAAAACATTGCTCAAACAAGTTCTCTGCTGAATTCCTCATTACCTCTCAGAGGTGGGCTTCTACCACTTCCTACACACAAGGGCTGGCCATCTAGACTCCCTATGCATTACTCTGGCCAACTCAGAAGTTATTACAACAGAGCAACATTCTTTAAGTGCTTAGATATGGTGGTTAAAATGAGTATAAAGAAGACAAGATGAGGAGCAGAAGTTTGTAAAGGATGAACCAAAGAACCAAGTAAACAGCTCATATAATAAAGATACGGGAGAAAATTAAATCATGACTGCCATGAACAAAACAGAAAGTCAGAAAAAGCTGCTAGACTAGTGGTAAGGAAGATAAATTTGTTTTTAGGTTGGTTGATCATAAAGCAATTACAAGACATTCTGAATCAAAAACATCTAGCACACTGTAGGAACCATAAGGCTGAAATTCAAGGATGAAATGGATTCTGACTTCCAAATAAAGAGCTAATAATCATTCTTAGAACATTTTCAAATTGCTATATATTATATCCATCCCTCATATCTAACAGAGCAATAACGTTTTACCACTGGCAAATTTAATTGTTGAAAAGTAATCACTTCCTCATGTTGGGCCAAGGATTAATATATATACTTTACAAGCATTGGCTCTTATCACTGAGATAACCTACAGCTATTATTCACAAACCAACAACTGCTTTCAATAACAGATGAATGTATTTTTTTATTAGAACTAAGAATATCCTGGTATAGTTTAGAAATTCCTAACACATTAGATTCAGATCATTGATAAATTTAGAATATAGAAAACAAAAAATGCAGTTAAAAGCAGCTTAGCTAGAAGGCTAATTGTATTTAGACAATCTTCTTCGCAAATGGCACTGTTAATCTCTTTACGTAACAGTAGATCATGATATTCAATTAACTTAAGTGCTTTTAGTTAGTTCACTGGATGATAATAAATAAATAAATAAGCAAGCAATGGTAATTCATAATTGGAAACAAATACTGAAACAGGCTAATCAACTTTGGAAAAAAATGTAAAAGAATGAGGAAACTTCACATAGCTAACCCATCCATATTCACAGAACAAATCCATCACAACCTGATTACTGTTTATGAAATACTAACATAAGGATTTTTTTCAAAACATTTATTCTATTAGTCACAGTCTAAACCAATATAGCATTCATTAGTCACAGATGCCACTAGTTATTAACAATTTCCTGAAGGCATTTTTACCCTTAATATCTGTTACATTCACTGCTAATGCATTTTAATTATAAATTAAAAGCAGTACAAATATTATAATCAAAGAAACAGAGAGCATTTCCATTTACTGAACTACCATATTTAAAATCACTTTAGTTTTAAAAATTCTTCATGTCAGCTGAGTTGCATTACAACTAGTTTCATTACACCTGCAGGTGAAAAAAATATCAAAATACTCTAAATTTGTAATCACATAAAATCACACTGGCAAATATTTCTAAATAGTGTTATACATATTTTATGAGGGAAAACTTCCTCTAAGTATCATTTGCTGTAAATTCACTTTGTAAGGTCATTAAATAGTTGATATCGTCAACTCAAGAAAAATAAATATATTTAGAA
>NW_012144966.1:16648853-16649388 GCF_000956105.1 Propithecus coquereli
AAAAAAAAAAAAACTACTGTTATTATTCTTTCCTCTCTTCCTTCCACCAATAACTATATATATACACAGAGGGAGAGAGAGAAGAGAGAATTGAGACAATATATGCCAACTGTTGATGGGGCAAGAATGAAGGTGGAAAGGGAGTAGAACTTGGAGAGCTTTCACTATCCACATCTATGTTTCTGTATTGTTTGAATTTCCCAGCTCTTGATTTATAGCAAAAAATTAAAAGCAGTATAATACTAGAAATTTAAAAATGTGAAATGCTTATTCACTATGTATAAATATCTTTCAAATGTTAATTCAAACATAATAAAATAAAGCTCCAAAGTGAATGGAATACAGCTGTAGTCTTTGACTTCATTTTATAGTTTTCATGTTATATTTTTTGTCTAGGAACCTGAATTATAGCATGTTATCTGCCAGATATTGTTGGCAGCTATTTTGTGTCATGTAGACTGAGGAGCAAAAGAAATAAAAATTTACCAGATGTGAAGAGATGAGAATTAGCAAAGATAGAGGTCTTTGAGTACCC
>NW_012144966.1:16660378-16661160 GCF_000956105.1 Propithecus coquereli
TAATGATACTCTATTATCTAAAATCAGGTTGTTGGAGATATTTTTAAAGATTTTTAAATATGCTTGAAGTAATATCTGTATCACATTTATTCTGACCTGTGATAATACCAAGCGTTGAATTGTCAAAGTAGACTACCCAGGATCACAGATCTTACCTAGCATCAAACTTTATTGATGATTCAATGGATACAGGCCATCATGGAAAGTAGACAAAACATCGTTTTTGGGAAACCATCAGACGCAGCATCCAAAACTATCCATTTTCTTCTATATTCAGCACATTTTGGTTTTGTATTTACAAGTTTTTGAGTGTTGTCTGCAAAATCATTTCTCACAAGAGGAAGGTGGTTTCGTTTGGGGACAAATTTATTTCATATTTCCTTACAAAGTTTACATACCCCTCTCCCCATTCTTTAGCCTGCCTGCCATATAAATCCATAAATTCTAGGCTTATTTATAATAAGCAATGTAGATATACCAGAAATGTCCTACTAAATAAATTTCATAAATAGGGACTCCCTGGTATCTTTCCACTGGTAAATACTGTGAGCAGATGTAAAAGAGAGTCTGGTGAGGTCATTTATTCCTCTAAAGGTCCCAAAGAGGGAGAGAATTAGTCACAGGCCTGCTGTTAACACCTTACCTTCTCATAACTTGGCTTTAATGTTTACATCATAAGTTCAAAATGTAATCAACTTTAGGATTAAAGGATTATTTGAGAAGTCCCAAAAATGATCCTATACATATTTGATAATTTATTCTGAATTATTTCTGAAGCAATA
>NW_012144966.1:16661210-16664243 GCF_000956105.1 Propithecus coquereli
TAGTGTTTTGCTAACCCTACAAAAATTAAAAGAATAAAAATCATTGTCGTTGGTCTCTTTTGGAAATGATAAGGTCTACAGCTTATATATAATATAGAAAAAAAATTGTATATGTTTCATATTTATTGGTAATATTCAACAGCAGTTTAATGGATCTTTGTTATGTGTCTCCTAACGGCACTGTGCTGGCCAGACAAACTGCTACTTACTGTAATACTTTAATTAACTGGATGCTGTCTCTGATGTCTGGAATGTTCTATCTTTCCACATCTGCCAGGAGAATTCCTCATCCTTCAAAATTTACCATGAACGTTAGCTCCTCCGCAGAGCTTTACTCTGCATTTTATAGTCCACTCACATAAAGAGACTCGGTGACCTGCTCTTCTATGCTAAGGTAACAGTGCTCACATACTGCCATCATAGAAGTTGTATGTGACTGTTTATACCCCTTTTCTTTCTCTCTCAAGAGTGTGAATGTGTCCAGACAAGCACCATATTTTGGTCATCCCAATAGCAGCTAGCTGAGAGCTTAAAACACAATAAGAACTCAAATGTTTACTGCTCAATAAAATTATATGCTTTAATAAATAGACCATTTTAAAATTTAGTGCTTGCAGAAACACAGTTTGTTTTATTCGGTTAATTGGAAGATATTTGTGCAGCACTTAATCTATACTAGATAATTTTTGCATGTCATTTATTAGCTTGTGTAATCTTCCCCAAGTCCTAAAGAGCTTGTTATTCTAGCTTCCATTTTATAGATGAGGACATAAACCCCATTCACAGGTGACCTGACAACATGCCGCATGCTTTTCCTCTAAAGTCTTATAATTGAAAAAAATGCTCATAATTTAATCATCTACTTTCCAGCCTTACTAAGTATAATGTATTTGGTGTAGTGAATTTTTCATGAGTCAGCTAATGTTCACGTTTGTTATCAGTTTATTTTCTTCTCCTAAAAATAAATATCTCCCCAAACCTGAGATGGGGGGAGACTTCTGGCTGTTTGCCTTCAAATTATTGCTTGAGGTTATCTACTGAAAACCAGTTACTAGATTTATACTCAGTGGTTACTCTTCTCTTATTGAAATAATTTTCAGACTATTTGAATTTCATTCAGAGGGTCCTCAGAGAATGGCTTAAATGTTTCTTTCTGGTAGACATAGGGGAAAATACAATCTTAGTTGGTTTTGTAACCTTTGTTTGTTTCCAAGAGTCTATCAGGAAAAAAAAAGCTCCAAACCTATGTCCCCTCCCAGAAACAGAGGAAACTGTGATTTGAGAAAGTCCTTTTCACCCAAAATCACTCCCCCAGGAGAATGTCTGAAATCCCATCACTAAAGATTTCTTCAAAGAAAGATAGCATTTCTCAAGCCTGCTTCCTATTAATTGAAAACTTTGTTGGAACTTCTAGCATTGATTTTAATAATTTTATACGAATGGTATTTAATATGTTCATACCTGAAACTAGATACAAACTCCATTTGCTTATAATTTTGATAGAACTATAAAGTTAAAGCCTATTTGTAAATTTAACATAAAATTTAAAAATCAATAAGATTAAAACAATGCTGATATGGCTAATGCTCCACTGAAACTAAATCACTAGTCACAAGAATATGGTACCGTTTGCTAATGATGATAATTCTTTTTATTTTAGCATAGCTTTATTACCATCTGGTTTGTATTTTATATATTATATTACTGCATGTCATTTATATTCCATGTGTGGTATCTAAGATACCACTTGTTGTGAAACATACATATGCTTCTCTTGGCCTACCCCAAGCCTAGCCTAAGACACAGTCTTGCCTGCAATGACTACTAATAAAAAGGCAATGAGGCCACAACATCCACATTCCTTCAGCAAGGTTTCCTCCACTTCTTCTTACATACTTCATTTGCCACCAAGAACCTCTTTATTCTTAACTCAGAGCTAACAGGTAGCCTAGAGCATCATCTTATCATTCATTCAACAAACATTCATGGAGTACCTAGAATATGCCAAACACTGAGCAAGGCATAAGGGATCTGAAGGTGGCCAAAGCTTAGCCTCTGCCTGAAAGAGCTCACACTCCAATAGGGAAAATAGAGCTGGAAGTGGTTGCAAATTGAGAAATGACAAAGTAGAGATCACTGCATGGCACAATGTACAATAGGGACAACAAAGATGGAATTGTATATACACCTGTCCATGGAGGGAGAGAGGAGAGAAAAGTTGGGAGAAGGAAATACCCATCTTAGACTAGATAGACAAGAAGTGGAGCAGCATTTCAGGCAGGTTAGTACATATGAGCAAACACATGCCTGGAGATGAGAAAAAATCAGAGCAGTTCAAGTTACAGTAAATGATTTATTATGGCAGGAGCCAAAACTGAGGAGAAGTAGGGGTTACAGATGAAACCAGAGAATTAGGCAAAGGTCAATGCTAAAGGGCCCAGAATGCCATGGTAAGGAGTTTAGACATTATGCCATAGGGCAAAAAGAGTGTCTCAGGGGTTTCAATTAGATACACGGTCATATTTGTATTGAAGAACAATCGCATTTATTCTCATTGGCATACACTACTTCAGCACTGTAGCAACTTGGTACAAAAAACTTTAGCATAGTATTGGTGAAATTCCAGTAAGCTACTTCACCCAGAATAAGCAACCCTCTTCCTTCCCTTGTTTTCTTCTTTCTGATTGGAGAGCTCTTCTGCAGAACAACACAAAATCACAGAATTTGAAGTTAGAAGAAAATTTAAATACTATTTTGCCCAATCCTGTCATTTCCAGATTAAGGTGAGAAATTCACCTTAGCTCATATATTTACTAAAGTAAAAAAGAATGACCCAAAATTCATGTCTATCGTTCTAAAATTCTTTCCAGTTGTCTATTTTCCAAACTTTGAAACCTCTGATTTACACAAAATGAAAGTATTCATCTATAATTTTAATGCCCATATTAATGATACTCTATTATCTAAAATCAGGTTGTTGGGCCGGGCACGGTGGCTCACGCCTGTAATCCTAGCTCTCTGGGAGGCCGAGGC
>NW_012144966.1:16665479-16670711 GCF_000956105.1 Propithecus coquereli
TTATTTTAAAAATCAATAAGGGAATTGTGATTTTGATAATATGAAAAACTAAATTACAATTCTTCCTTCATATGTACTTACATTAAAATATTTTTCTGTATTAAGTATAACAAATATACTTTAAAATGCATAACTAGTATCTCAAGGAAATCCCCCAATTATGGAAATACAGAGGGCAAAATGTATTGGATGAGTTGACTCAGGCTGCCCTGGGTACAGGGAATGTGGAGGGTGGCCTTGTTGCTTAAAGGCTTTGCTTTTAATTTGAACCTACACAAGAGAAGTGCTCCCATTAAAAACAAAACAAAACCAGGGCCCCTTAAAAAAAAAAAGTGCATACTTGATGGACTAAAATTCCCATCTGACAGCACAGAGGAACATTAAGGAAGTTTGTCTTGCTTGCTTGTAGGTGAAGGAAAAAAGTTCTCTTTAACAATTCTTAATTTTGTACCTATGCTTCACACAGGTTTGGGGTCTAAATTTACACACACACACACACACACACACACACACACACACAAAGTAGAATAAGCAACGTTTTTAGTGATACAGAAAACAACCACCAGAAGAACAAAAAAAGGACGCTTAAAAATAGTGACCTCATGGTACAAGCCTTCAGTATGTTTTATTTTTTAATCATTTACATGTATTACTTTGCTTAAAATTAGTTAGATAAATATAGGTAGGTGGGTAATTAGAAAGAAAGAAAACAAATAAACCAATGGGCAATGTGATCACATTAAAACAATTCAAATCAACTATGAAGTGTTGTTCAATCTTCTACACTTAAATTATTCACGAGGGCATTTTGACTCTCTAAAGTTCATAAACAGAGTGCAAATCACCCAAGCAGAAGTGATTTTCTGCTTTTAAGCCAAAGTCCTGACTAGCTAGGGAGTTGCCTGTAGGAATTAACCAGAACAAAATCCTGATTAAACAACTAATTGGCTTGTCTACTAATGAAAAGAAAAACAAAGTACATTTCTCTACCTCAGGACACAGAGTCATAAAAAACAGAGCTTTTTAAAACCACCTCTAAGAAGATGTTTAAATCACTGACAATAAAATTCAACAAGGTGATGCCTATAGGAAAGAACGATGGTAATGAACAAGGTTCTCATCCGAGCAATCAGTCTCAGCCATCCACAAAGCAGGTATGTTCTTTACATTCCTAAATAAGTCTTGATTCTCATTGTTTCTTGTGTGGTAATAGAAGTTAATAAACGCTGTGATATATAAGATCGCTTAGCAGTTTTACTTGGTACCATCCGGGTTATGTACTGTTTGGGGTTTCTCCCCATTAAATTATATATTCTGTAGGCTTTTGTTTAAAAACAGAACAATCAATGTTTAGGAGACTATATTAGAATTTTGAAAAGCCAAGTAAGACTTCTTGTTGCTGATTTTCACTTCTACAATCATCCAAAATGAAATCATTTCTCAGATGTAAATTGACTATATGATTCAGTTTCAACAAAGAATGTCAAGCATCCTGTTCTCAGTAAACCACATTTTAACAATAAATTCTCTAAACCAATAGGGAGCCTATTGGTACTCGATAGGGAGTAATTTTACCACTAGGGATATTTGGCATTATCTGGGGACATTTTTGGTTGTCACAATTTGTGGATGGGGATGTTACTAGCATCTAGTGAGTAAAATCTACTAATGCTGCTAAATATCCTTGCATGTACAGGACTGCCAAGGTGGAGAAAACCCACTTTAGACGAATCTTTTCACAAGTTCTAAGTCTATTCATCTGTAAAATATAGATAATAATATCTGCTTTGTAGCTTTGTTATGAGAACTAGAGACAGTGTTTAGAAACACGTAGTAGGTACTTTCCAAGTGTCAATTATTATCATTATTAATTATTTGTGTTTTTGTGACAGGTTTAAGTCCAAAGTGATAATTATAAAAGCCATATTTACTTACAACTATCTAGAGAATAATTTCCATGAATTACTCACTAGAATTACCTAAAAGAGCTACAAAAGATTTTTAGAGCAATAGTTATTTTCCCATCTGAAAGAGCCAGATGAGAGACGTCAAGTACAAGCAGGAGTGTGCCTCAGGGACTAGGATAGCATGGTCTGACTCAGGTTCAAATGAGCCTAGAGGATAGACAACACCGAGATTACTTAACATTAGCCATGGAAAACCCACCTTCCTTTTCTGATTAACATTGAATGTCTTTGTAGTAGAGAGGAGATGTAGAGGTTTGTGCTTAGCCTTGCTTCATGAGAGTGCCCTGGACTTCTTTCTAATTCTTATGTCAAAATAAATAACCCCACACTTTAAAAGTTATTTATATGTTTAAGAATGTATGGAATGTCACAAATACTGAGTAGCTGGGTACTTCACCTAGCATGTAGCATTTTGCTTCAGGAAAGTCACTACATTCACATTTAACTCTTGCCTGTTATTGCCTGACAGCAATAACTCTGCGTTGAGCAATGTGCTAAGCCCTTTCCAGGCACTATTGTGTTTGAAACTCACAACAGCATGGGTCCTATTATAATTTGCTGCTTATACACAGCTAGCAAGTGGCAAAACCTGAACTGGAACCCTGTTTTTCTGCCTTCAGCACCTGAGAGCTAAATCACTAGGCTATACTGCTCCAGAACAGGAGGAATGTTAGTTGAATCAACCTTTTCAGATACTCTGCCCACAGGATAAAGGGATGTTGGAGAAAAGACACAAAAAAGAGCAGAAACTCCTTAAAGAGTTGTCTTTCCTTCAGAAACAGGATTACTGGAGAAGTACTTAAACCAGGCACAGGTAGAGCAACCCTTAGGTATACCCCATGCCATTCCCACAGCCATAATTTGCAGGTGTTAATCATGAAGTCTACTGGCATCAAATTATATTAATATCTTAAAAGTCCTTTTTGGGGAATTATTTGCATCTGTTCTTTCCAAGAGCTTGTAGCTATAGGAAAAATATTTTTTCTCCAGTTTGAAATATGCTAAATGTTAAATATGACAGAAAGTTAAAATCCTATTTTCTTCCACAGAATATAACCTTTTAAAATGGCATTTAAATAATAAGCCTCTGAAGTACAAATAAATGATTTGAGTCATAAGAAAATAAAGAGGAATAAATAAATTTATATTGTGTTTTTTAAAGTGTCATTCAAAGAGTTCATTCACAAACTAAAATGTCATAGGTTATTTCTACTTATCAATAAACAATAGCGCAAGAACTGCAAACTCAGCCTGATCCAAACTCTCTCTCTCTTACTCCAGAATAAGACACTATTCACATAAATCTACATGTGTATACACATAAAGACTATGACGGAAATGTTTACAAATGACATCAAGCGTGATGCAAAAGTACTCAACTGAAGTCAGAAGGCTTTATCACTATTTATAAATAGTCCTGGATCCGTAACTTTAAATGTTCATATGAACTAGCCACTTAATCAATTTCCTATTGAATAGCGTAATAACAATAATAGCTGCCTTGCCTAACACATGTGGTATCTGTGAGGCTTAAATGAAATCATCCACTTAATTTGCTTTTCAGTTTAAAATGCTTCTATGACATACAGTGCATATAAATAATGTCAAAACTCCATATCACGGCACACAATACTCTCAATGTCCTTCTTGTACCTGCCTACATCTTGCCTCACACTATCTCATCCAACCACTTCTACTGTAGTCTCCCTCCACCTATACACAATCACACCTCTGGCTCTTGCTAAACCTGTACAATATTCCTGTACAATATACCTGGAATGGTTTCCAAGTCTTGTCCATCTGGAAAACCAAATCACATCTTTGTAAAATAGAATCACTTCCTTTTTAATAGTTTCCTTCCTTTCCCTTCTACTCCAGGAGAACCGACCACTCCATGTCTACACCCCTTCTCTATCTTCTACAAACATTGTTGCATCACCTACATTTTTTTGCACTTACATTTTTGTGTGTTTGTTCCCCCTCCTAGACTGTGCATAGCTTGGGAGTCGATCTTTCTGTGTTCTTACCTTATATCTTGTTTCACTCTTCCCCTGTGGGAACATCATCAGACACGCAATGGCCATTCCAGTGTGGCATAGCTGTTTCAAAGGAAAGCTGAGATGATCATACAAATGATGAGGTAGAAGCAAATGAAATCATGGACAGAAGACAGAGATCTATGTCTAAAGGAACTAAACTGACTTCTTTCCACCATTTTAAGTTCTACCCCTAAAGACCTAGACTGGGACCAACTCTAGGCCTCCCTAGAATTCAGAGGAACATGAGCAAGGGAGATGTGGCATCCACACCAACAAAAACAGAAGGTTCCTGTGGCCAAAAAGCTGTGAAGGTTGAGGCTGATTATTTACTAGTAGGCCAAGAATGTCTATTTAAGTATGAGAATCATCATTTTTAGTATGTCATAAACAAATGGTCAATATTAATGAGAGGACTTATAATTGAGTGGGAAAAAGTGTTACATTTTACATTCAACTTCATTTTTATGTAAATACATCACACAAAATCTCTATTTTTTTTTCCTCAAAGGAAGAAAACAAAAGTGAAAAGAAATCTCTCAAAACCAAGATGACTCCAGTCACATTGGAAAAGTCACACACCAAAATACAAGGTCAGAATGCAATCTGTAGAAAAAAGCTAAAAAGTAAAGTATATATTTCTCTGAAATGTGTTGTCTGATGAAAGCTTTTTCCTTGACTAGGGGAATTATCTAGAGTAACGCTGAGACTATTCAAAGATCGTAATATTTACAAAAACATTATTTCTTCATTCAGTCACTCATTCATCCATTCAGTAGAACTTTTTCATTACCTGCCATGGGCTGGAGATGCAGTGGTGTACAATATGGGCCAAGTCTGTGCTAACATGGAGCTTTTATTCTAGAGAAAATGAAACAGATCATATACAAGTAAGCACATAGTGAACAATGCAATTTCAGACACTGGTAAGGGTTATAAAGGCAATAAAATGGATATGGATTGTACACATTTAAAGGTTCAGCATTCACTCCTCTGCTCCCCTCCCTCTAAACTCTTCCCATTAAAAATCCCATCTGCTCCTAAGTCTACCACACTCGTTTCTACATGAATGATTCCAAATGCATATCAGACCAACTTCTTTTTTTAAGACCTTGTTCAATATTTTCCAACTAACCACTAGACACGTACACCTGTATGTTCTGCTTCATCCCAAAGAGAACATGTTTAAAACTGAATTCCTTATCTTCCCCTTCAAAGGAGCTCCGCCT
>NW_012144966.1:16671041-16687667 GCF_000956105.1 Propithecus coquereli
TAGTCACCAAATCTCCTTTCATAATAACCTTAAAACCCTCTTCCTTCCTTTCCAATCCCAGCAATATCATCCTAGTTCAGGTCCTTATTAGTACCTTATGCCTGCACTACTCCCAGCCTAAGTAGTTTCTTCCGCTTAGAACTCTATTTCGCCCTCTTTCCTTTTTATCCAGCCTAAATACTATTAGCGGATTTTCCATTAGCTACCGCTTTAGCTTACACGTCTGTTCAAGAAACTCAAGCGCGTCCACATTGCCTGCAGGACAGAATCTAAATTCCTCCACCCGACTTTGTAGAACCTAATTCAATCTAGTCCCAGGCACCCTTTAAGGCCTTCTCTCTTGCTTCTCCTCAGTATGAACGCTATACCCTAAACAAGAAAATGCAAAAGTGAGAGGGGAATCACTAGAACAGAATGTGCCTACATTAAATAATGAAAACAAAAATTTATTGCAGTAGAACTAGAACAAATGTTTTGCTTTCATCTATTAGACAGTCTGTGTATGACGATTTTTTAATGACTTTCTATTTGCATTAAAACAAATACTTGAACTGAGGCGCAATTGAATTTTTACTAGCCAGAATTTCCCTTCTCTAAGGAGGAAAAAATAAGAAATACACAAAAATTGCAAGCAAGATTGTATATAAAAAAACAAATCACAAGAAAAGGTTTAAATAAACAAATTGCTGTGAAGACATATCCCCCCAATCAAAAGCACTACTCTGAACAAATGGCCCCACTCATATTCCACTTGGCTATTCCTATTTAAGAGAAAAGGAAAGGATCTGTGTGAAGAAAATAATTGAATTTTACAGGGAGATGTAGAATAAACTTAAATAATTGGAGAGAAATAACATATTTCCACTTGGGAGGATAATATTTTAAAGATGTTGATTTTTTTCCCTAAATTAATTTATATGTCTATTTTCACAACCTCTTCTCTACCCATTTTAAACAATATAATTTTTTAAAAAACAAAGGGAAGAAAATTTACTTTAGTTTTCTTGACTTTATTTTTTACTTATTTTTTAAGAACAGCTCTGTGTTTTTACTATTCAAATTAGAATTCAGAGAATACTTACTTGGTCTTACACAGAACAGGGATTTTCACCACTATGTTTCTTCTGCATTTTCATCTCAGCCAGGCAGATAGGAAAACATTATCTCCCAAATACATAGTCAGCATTTACTTACCTGAATATAAAGAAATAAAATAAGTAAATGTCCTGCAATAAGTTTTTCAACATGAATGCAAAATAATACTACTTTTAACAACTTAAGCTTGGCTATTCAATTGTCAGATTATCTGATTTTAAAATATTTAGTATAATGTGTTAATGAAAGAGGATAGCATTTAATAATCATAAGGCTCTATTTCTGATAAAAGTCCATATATATAAAACTTCCACAAATAGTAAGAATCATATACCAAGAGGATAAGTAAAAAATGCGGCCTCGCCTTTTCTTTATCAACAATAGAAGAACATTATTTAGTCTTCGAATTATTTTAAAAGGAGAAGGCCCTTCTATAAATCAAACAAGAATCTTCATTGCATATACTGAAATGTGGTTAACAAATAAAGTATTGAGGAAAAGGGAAACATTCTACAGTAAAAATAAGACCTACATGTTCCAGGGAAAACCAAAAAAACAAAAAATAAAAAAGGCCACAGACTTATCAAGATAATTTAATTCACACTACAATTCTGTTTCACTATGAGTTACTTTATAATAGTGATGGTTTAAATCTACAGTTCTTTGCACAGAAAAATATAGCCTTAATGGCGTAAAACCAAGGGTCACATGTTTGGAATGACAAGTTTATTCTTATCTTTGTTATACTTTTTTCAAAGTGTATTTGTAAGCTTAAATTTTTCATAGCTGGTAATAAAAACCTCTTTTGTGGAAGTTTCATTTAACAGAGGAGCTATTTGAGTAGGGAGAAAAATATAGTATCATTTAAATCTGCAGACTTAGCATGTCTTCAAAGACTTTAATAGGAATAACTGTTATATTCAAGATATTTTGTCTTGAAAAAGCAAAATTATTAGTGTTTAAAGATAGCCTCCGATACATGCTTGGTATTTTTGTGTTCTTCACTTCAAAACATGCAGGTGCAATGTCGTAAAATCTGCAGATGTTGGTTTCTGATTATAGAATTCTTATCTTCTGTGGAGCATGGTTTAATTTATATCTGCCATGGAAATGAAGAATGGAACAGATTTTGGATTCAAATAAAGATAACTTACTAATGTCCTCTTTTGATTACAATCATCTCTCTTAGGCTTCTACTTCACTTATATCACATTAAATGCTTCCTTAAACAAATGTTCGGTACCAGTAGAGGATATGTAAATGATGAATCTAATGGTTTATGATGCTCCAAAGTGACCTTATCTGTGTGGAAATGAGTTACAGTCGAGCACCCCTAGCTAGTATGATGTGGTAGGCTACATTATCCACATAATAGCCACCCAAAGACTTCCATGCCCAAATCTCTCAAATCCGTAAGTATGTTACCTTGCATGAAAAAAAAAAATGTTGATATTACTAAGTTAAGGATCTTGCGATGGGAAGATTATTCTGGATTATTCAGGTAACCCCAGTGTAATCAAGGGAGCCTTATAAGGCAAAAGAGTCAAAGGCAGAAGGAGGAAATGGAACGATGAAAGCAGAGGTTGGATTGCTGCACTCTGGGGGTAAAGGAAGGAACCAGGAAGCAAGGAATGCAAGTAGCCTCTAGAAGCTGGAAAAGACAAGAAAATGGATTCTGTCCTGAAGCTTCCAGAAGGAATGCAGCCCTTGAGATTCATTTTAGACTTCTGACATCCAGAACTATAAGAGAATAAACTGTGTCACTTTAAGCCATTAAGTTTGTGGTAATTTGTTACAGTGGCAACAGAAAACTAATACCTACGGCTTTAAAATATTCCAACTTTAAATATTAATATAAAATGGAATGACTTTAAAAGTGAAATTGAGTTTTACTCCAAACAATCATGTTTACATTTATAGTGAAGGCACTATGTTATACAAAAAAAAAATAAAGAGAGTTTTGGAGTTTAACATCCCAGAATTCAAATCATAATTCTGCTACTTTCTAGCTCTTTAGTCAAGACATTTAACATCTCTGAGTCTCAGTTTGCTCATGTATGAAATAAGGACAACAGCATAATCAGTGTTAGGTTGTAAATGAGAAATAAATTAGTTAATATATTAATATGTAAAGCATTGAGCGTGGAGGTTAGTAAATCCAACTTTGATAGAAGCCACATAGACCCCATAAATGAGGACCATGCGTGCCCTGCCTAAACAGGCCAGAGGCCACTCAGCTCCACAAATCACTGCCTCCAGGGGATCAGGATCCAATGCTGCCAGATGTTCCACCTTGTCTAGAGAGACCACAAATACAAATTTTAATTCCCTTCCTCTTTACTCATGATCTCCATCTCCCAGTATTTGCTTTGTAAACAAACTGAAAATGGGGTAGTTTCCTGGGCCTCCTGTGCCAAATAGTTCTCCACAGCTAAGATCCCCAGGTTCTAAGTCCGGGTCTACAGAGTGCCCCAGGCCTCACCCAGGCCCCCATCATCTCTCCAAACCAACCCAGCCTGCGTCTCACTCAACACTCAGTTTGGATAGCATCTAGAAAGGTAAAGACTGCTCTAGAACTAACACTGTTCTGAAAAAATAAAGCCCATTTTTTGCAGTAAAAGTGGCGGGGAGGGAATCCTGACTTGTTTAAATAGGAAACCACTCTTCGGTCCTTGGCAGTAAGAATCAGCATATACAATTTAATTTGTCCTGCACAGAATAGAAAAATAACCAGACTGTCTACTGAAATTTAATTTACAAGAATCAGCAAATGCTTCCCTATACAAAACCAACCAGTTTGATTGGCATGCATGGGAAGTACTACTACAGCTAATTTTAGTACTACAGTCCACTCCCTACAACTGCCAGTGCTATTCATCCGCCAAAGGATAAGGTAGGAATATAGAAACAAACACAAAGAAATGTATTAAACTTTCTGACAAAAGTACTCAAGCATATTTCTCTGCTTCGTTCAAACAGAAATCACCTTACATAGTAAACAATTAGAAGTAAATTCTTGCAGAATGATACCTGATATGATGATAAACAAAAGAACTGAGAAATGAATAAACTTGGCATGTAAAATTTCTAAAAACATTGTCTAGAAAAAAGAGAAATATGGTGTGCTTTCTTGTTTGAAATGATGAAAAGAATTCCTAACCATTCTGGTCTGGCAAGGTGCAGAGACAGAATCAGGGTACCTTCAGTGGCAGGGGCTCGTCATAAGAAAACTTATGGATAACTGGAGCTGAAAAGCTGTTCAGGGGACAGAGGCAGCTTAAGGGCTAATTATGTCGCTCATGGTGACAAGGGCTTCATTTCTCATGACCACTGTGTTTTCTCTGCATATCTACTCTGGACTGCTTTCATTGCCGTCTACTCATTTCCCTGTCCAAATTCCAAAAAGAGTGGTCTGACCGACTTAGATAACAACCATTGTTCTCATTGGGCAAGAGCCCTTCATACCAACATCGGGGTCACCAGCCAGCTGTGGACAGGCTGTCCTGCCGCAGTCAGGTGCTCAGGCGTGTGCACAGTCAGTAACCATTGCTACACGTCCCGGACAGAGAGCTGCCTCACCAAAGAGGGAGCGGAGGGTACAGCTATACCGGCTGAAACGAGAAGTTAGGCATAGAAAACATACTGTTTTAAATATTGAATAGAAGACCAGACTGACTGACAAAATTACTGTTATTACCTGCTTTAGAAACTAAAAGCTAAAGAGAATCTAACCAACATGGAAAGGGTGTTTTTTTTTCCCTTTAAAATGCCAATTTTTTTGTAGTTTGCATGATTTAAATATATTTGCATAATTGGATTAAACTCTGTGCTTTTAGGCTTCTTTCTGCCAAAGAATATAGCTGACTTGTGGGAAATTGCATTATACTTTCCTTGTCCCTGGGACTCTGTTAACTAAATGGAAGCTCTAGCGTTCCCCACATGTCAGTGCTATGCAGACCTGAAAGAGTTAATATATCTTTAAAAAAAAAAAAAAAGAAAAGAAAAAGGAAAAGAAGCAATTTACCCTAGTCCGGCTGGTGGAACATTTTGTGTTTATATTGCATTTTTCTCAAATGGAGTCTTTATCTAATCCTCACAGAAATCCCCAGGACAAAAGTATTTTTCATTTTATGGATGAGGAAACTGTCATAGAAAAGCGACTTATCCAGAGTCACCCAGAGAATTAGTGATGTAAGGGTTACAGCTCTCTATTCGGTACCCAGCACTGGTAACTCACCACATTCCTTAATACCTATACATAAAATGTCTTTTCTAGATGAATTATTCTCAATAAAAATGTCCCTGAAACCAAGCATGACATTGAGAGAGGACAGGATCCTTCCATCCTGACATAATACTAAAGCTATCTTAGATGGATTCATGTTCTTTTTTGTTTATTGATTTGTTCATTTCTTTGCTTGTGATGATGTATCCAAAAGTCAAAATCTGCCTAAATATAAAGATACCTTCAGGACTTCATAGCACTTTAAGGCTATCTAGAGGACATCTAAGCTCTGAGCCTATTCAAGGACCCCTCACCCCTTTCCTTACTGCAGGCTTAGATTGCTAGAGGCTCCTGAATAATCTCCAGCCAAAGAGGCCTTCCCTGCCTCACAAAGCAATGCATTTTACTGTTAAACAAGTTGTTAGAATGTTTGGAGGTTTTCTTTGTTTTATAAATTCCATCGATGGGTCCTTCTTCTGCCTTCTAGAATATATGAAATAAAACTATTTTCTTTTTTATATAATAGCCCTTGAAAGAATTTGAAATAGCTATTAGATCACCAGTTAATCTTCAATACTTTAACAAAAAAAAAAGCCTAAATTCCTTAAACCATTCCTCATAAGGGATGGTTTCCAGAATGCTGATCTACTCTGAGTCCTTCTCCTCCAGGTTTTTTATAGATTGCACATACGCTTCCTAATACAAAATATGCCATTTCTCTATTCTTGTGAATGACATGTTAGGATGGATGCCCTTTCAGATTCCATTTTATGTGCATTGCTGTAATGTTTGTCAACTTTCTCAATGTCATTTGACAATCTACAAAGATATAATAAAATTTCAAGTGTGATCAAAGTATTATAGTTAAAATTATTCCAAGTACATTGTATAATCTAGCAACTATGAAATTAACCACAAGCTGAGTCAAAAATACAATTTTGGGTGCCAGAAAATAATCATTAATCATACACTTCTTAAAACTGTGTTATTCATTCCTTCAACTTCAAATGTTCATTCATTGAGATGAAAATAATAGTATCACTTATGCATCTAATCAAAGTGCCCAGACTTAGTCTTTATTTCATCTAACATCTAGTTACTCAAGTACTGTTGGCTCCTAATGAAAGGAGATTTATTTTTGAGACAATACCCACATGTATTTGGTGTCTTAAGAGTTAGAAATTCAACCAAACAATATCATCCCCCACACCAAACATTCCAAACAATGAGAGCATTTTCTTCTTCTCCTTTTTATATGCATCCAATACAAGCCAATTGAGTGCCTTTCTAATTTACAGCCTGATTACTATGTTAGATTCCTTCTTTGAATCCCTCCTTTTCCAACATCTATTTAATGTTACTGATAAAACGCGGAAGGTTAATGGGCTTCTGCATCACTTATTTCCTCACTGGAAGAGAGAAGCAGATGTTTCACACCTGCTTGGGTCTCCACGATACGCTGCTATAGGGGCCAAGCAGATTGGAAGTATATTACACAGGCCCAGTGTGAGATGCTGCCAGGCTCGAGACAGAATCAGCTGGATGTGTGGAGGGCAAACTCAATAGTACTCATTTTTGCACATTCAATAAAAGCAACCATGTCAGAACATTTTGATTCCAGATTTCACTATCTGCCGCAGGCACACATTCCAGGGCAGAATGTGATCAAGTGTACTGATGAGATCTGGCAATTGCTATACAACGTGCAAAGAGCACAGTTGGCAGAGAGACTTAACGCTATTCATTTGGGCAGCTATGAAAGAGAGAATCCTGCTGTCCATGTGTGAAGCTGGGAAAAAGTACAATGTGCAGTTGACAAAACTTCACCCAGATGCCAGAGCAAGATTTGCTTTGTATTTTAGATTTTTCTTTCATGATGAGGATGATGCAAACACTCTGACCATCTGTTTCCACAAACAAATAACATGCTGCATGGATAAAAAGACACCCACACTGAACTACAGTTGACAGGGATCCTTTTGTTGTAAGTCCTCATGGGTTTTTTAGTTGTTCTGCTTTGAATCCAAGAATAGGTAATAACTGGTTTCTCGTCTTCATCAATAAACTATTAATGAGGGATTTATTTTGTAATTGAGTGCTTATCCACAAATCAGATTAAGCTGAAATTAATTTATAAATATCTTAGACTTGTTATAACAGAAGCAGTGTCATTTTAGAAGGGCTTGATAATGTCTAGGGAAGACTTAGTAAGGTGATGAGATCTACTTAGAGTTAATTTAGTCCAAATGTTGTGATGATAAACAAAAATCCTTGTTAGAACTGAAGAAAAGAACTATTGCAAAGCAGTCAGTCATTTAATTGGTACAAGCAGAAAAGTAATACTACAAATGTAATGCATATGCTGTAGCTTGAATGAGCGACGGAGCTGGGATCTGATGCAGCTTATATCCACGTGGCTTTATTAGAAGTGTCTATAAAAGGCTCTTAAGAAATAACATTTTACAGATTCTGCTTGTTTTACATTCAGGATTTTTTTCAGATTTTTAAACTCATATTTCATGCTCTATTTCAATCCTAATTTTCTTTTAGGGTAGGTGTCCCTAGAAAAATATATGAAGACAATCGTCCGTAACCTTTTTTGGCCCAGACTCCTTTGAGGAGTCCATAACTCTAGATCCTGTCCATGTGAAAAAAAAGGTATATACAACATACAATCTCAAGGATTTTCATCCATAAAAGCACTAGACATCGTGGCCTAAGAACTTTAAGAACTTTACTTTAGAATATCTTACAGTAATCATCCCAGTGTTTGTGGATATAAGAAAAGGATTAGGCCACCACTTTCTTAGACAGCAATATGACAGGAAAATATGGCTTGATCCAACATATAGGGAAAGCAGATTCTTCTCTCTTTTTATCAAAAGCTTATTAGTACAAAATGATATATTGAAAGTGCTATTTTTTTACTCTGAAATCTATTAGATACTAACGAAAGCATTAGTGTACCACATGTGTCTGTATAAAAAGTCCCCTATCCTACAGCTTTCAGTAAGAGTCTATACACATAGCAATATTTCACTTGGAGCACACACTTCGAGGGTGTGATTATATTGAGGCTCCTTTGTATCACAAGTAAATTGGGAGCTTTGAGGGTTTTTTCCTTTTTCATTTAAACATAACGAAAACATAATTAGTATTGTGTTTTCTATCTTCTAGCCAAAAATACTATAATTCCAAAGTAAATGTAAATAGGAGATGCATAATAAAGAAAAGAGTCTTGGGAAATCCAGGGGTTTAAACTTTCTTATTTGAAAACTTTTTAAAACTGTAAGTAGTGACTCGATTTTATGACTCCCTTTATTCCAGAAACATGTTCCTGGAAAATTTAGTACTTTGAAAAATTTTTATATAGATCATAGAAAATTTAATCTTAAAGGTCTTATGTGGTGAAAACTTTTATAGTGATCACACCTTGCTTTATCATTTTGGCAAATAAAAATTTTCAACACTAAGTATGCTTAAATTTTTAAATTATAATGGATTGCAATAAAATAAGAGTAATGATTTGGGCCTTGATTTCAATTTTCTAAGCACAGAACAACCAATTAAAAATAAATTAGAAACTATGGTTAATGAATAACCACTAAATTGTATTCATTTTTTTCTTTCCTGCCCTTGCATTTTCTTTTAATATTAAGTAATTTACTTTCATTAAAACCCTCTCTATAATCCAAATATTTATCAGTGAGTTAATTATTCTTTGAGTAAATTACAATTTAAACTATATTAATTGGAAATTGCATTTTTATATGTTAGTTTGTGTTGTTTCTTCAGCAAAAATGTCATAGCTAAAGACAATCAAACCAAAAACAAAAATTGATTTCATAAAAAAATTAGAATGCAAGCTCTAAAATAATGTCAATCGCATCATTTTTGTCTATTTTAATTTTTGTGAATTTTCTGATGCTTCAATTTCAGCCACAAATTATGAATACTTTAGAAAAACCAAAAATGCCTTTTGAATGACGAATTCTTATTCTTAGCTTTACTAATATCAAAAAGAAATATACCATGTGAACTGTTTTTTTGTTTTTGTTTTTTTGAGTCAGGGTCTCTTTCTGTTGCCCAGACTTGAATGCAGTGGTGTCACCATAGCTCACTGCAACCTCCAACTCCTGGGCTCAAGTGATCCTCCTGCCTCAGCCTCTCACGTAGCTGGGACTACAGGTGCAAGCCGCCACACTCAGCTAATTTTTTTATTTTTGCAGAGACAGGGTCTTGTTATGTTTCTCAGGCTGGTCTTGAACTCCTGACCTCAAGCAATCCTTCCACCTCAGCCTCCCAAAATGGTAGGATTACAGGCATGGACCACTGTACCCAACCCATGTGACCTTTTTATTACATAATACACCAACTTTAAGTATAGTCACATGCTGTATAATAATGTCTCAGTCTACAGTGGACTACATATACAACAGTGGTCCCACAAGATTATAATACTGTATTTTTGCTATATCTTTTCTATGTTTAGATACACAAATACTTACCATTGTGTTACAATTGCCTACGGTATTCAGTATAGTAATATGCTGCACAGGCTTGTAGTCTAGAAGCAATAGGCTATACCATCTAGCCTAAGTGGGTAATAGGCTAGACCCCCTGGGTTTGTGTAACTATAATATTCATACAACAATGAAATTGCCTAATGATACATTCCCTATATCAGCACATATCCCTGTCATTAAGCAACTCATCACTGTATATTTTTATTGGTCTGAAGGTGTCTACAGGATAATTCCTCCTGTACAAGGTCTTACTTTGTTTAGGAGGAAACCTGGGGGAGGCATTCCTGAGAAGATTATTCTGGAAAACAAGCAGCATCTTCGTAACTTATGTTGTCAAATAAAACTGTCTCAAAAATGGCATATATTCTTCCATCTGTATGTTGTTTCTTTTCCATAGATAAAACCTCTGAGAAAAATTCTTTCAGAGATCTGACCACAAACCCTGACCCTCAAAATCCAGTAGAACCAACCAGAACAATGCCAGAGCAGAAGGAACTAGGAATTGAGGAAAAAGGTCCAATCAGGTAAGAATTGTATAAAACACATAACACGTGTTACAGATATTGCTCAACCTGCACTAAAAAATTCAAACGCCTATTCTCCCTTTTATTTGAACAAAAGGGCAGGAAAACTACAATAGCTACACAACACAAGGGAATCGGGTCAGAACTAAAAGATTGGTTCTGTTCAGTTCATTGTGCCTCATTGGCCAGGCATGGCCACTAACCAGGGTCTCCAGGCAGCCCCTGACTATAGGCCAAGTCATCCCAACAAAAACATTACAGTTTCATGTCTGAGTCATTGTGCCATCATGTAAGCAGCCTATGTATTTATTAGACATGAATTTTTTTCAACGAAAGAAAAAAAAATGAGAATTTTTCGAGATCACAGAGAAATAGCTATTCCAATTCTGCAAATATTTTATTGTTCCAGAAGATCAATTATGATTTCCTTTCAACTGGTAAAGAAAATGTGGCATGATAACCAAGGATAATTACAAAAATGGGGGATCTTTATGCCATTGAAGAAATACAGTTTATAAATACTTCCCATAAAATTATTGGAAATGTTACAAAAGAGATGGTAATTTAAATATGAATCAGTGAATCCACAATAAAACCCAGCTAGGAGCCTCTTCCTTTTGCCACTTCTTGGCATGGTACTATGTGCCTGCTGATTTAATTTGAGTTGCTTAACTATAGTTGATATAGTTGCAATATGCTTATCAAACAATAAAAGCGTATTCTTCTTCTTTAACTGACAAGAGAAGTTGTCATCTAAAAAGAAGTTAGAAGTACTATTCCTCCACCCCACTGTACCCCACCTCACCCCTCCTGCTCTCTGAGCGGCACCCCCACTACATTTAACCAGCTGCCATCAAGAGGAGTGACTGTGATTATCTAGGATCCAGGGTATTGCTGAGTGAACAATAGGCATCAGGAAGAGAGAGGGTCTTTTCGATAAACACAAATTTGGCTACGTATGAAAATAAACATGAGCTTACTTCTACACTCCCACTCCCAAACATACACACACACAATGCTATTTGACAAAAATAAAACCTGAGATTATTTAGGCAAAGAGAAGATGCTTAAATTCTGAGATAAGGATTGGAATTATGCATTGGGATAAGTCATTATTTATATTATTTTATACGACCATTAGTGTTTACAGAATGATTTTCAGTCCTATTAATGGGTCATCATTATCTTCACTCTGCAGAAAAGCAACCAAGGCAAGAAAGGTTAATTAGTTTGCCTGTAGTAATAGGTAGGGTCAGTTCAACTAAGATTAGACTGCAAAAGACTTGAATTCCTGAAGAGAACTTTTTCCTCCTTCCCACCAATACAATCTCATTTAGTCAACAGCCTAAACTTTTGAACTAATCTCTCTTTCTATTAATAGCATTAATTTTAATATAGTTAATTTTTTGTAATAATCAGTAGTGATAGATAGATTTTCAAAGGACTGAAGTTGAAGCCCTAACTAATATTTTGGGGGATAAATGTGTCTTAACCCATCTCCATTCCTAGTATAGTACATTTACTCTTCTGAAATGTGGAAATGGAAACCATTAAATTACCTAGAAAGTGAGTCCATCAGTACAGCTCAAAAACACACAACTCCTTGACATGACCTATAAGGCCCTGCCTGGTCAGTCTCCCACCTGCTCTTACTTTGTCCTCTCCCAACACTCAATTCCTCCTCGACCTTCCCAACTCCTCGCTCCAGTCACACTTGTCCTATTTGTCTCCTGTACTTGTAATGTTTCCTCCTGCCACAGGCTTTTGCACATACTGCTTCCTCTGTGTGTTCTATTCTCTCCTCCCCTGATGGCCTAATTAACTCTTACTCATTCTTCAGGTATCAGTATGACCATTGCTTCCTTTGGAGGGCCTTCCCTGACCTTCCTAACTAGGTCATATGCCCCTACTGTAAGATCTCTTTTGTGACACTTATCACTGTTGCAATTCATATCATTATGTGCTTACGGCCATCAGTCTCACCCTCTAAATTGTGTGCTTCATGATGACAGGTGTTGTCTGTTTTTGTTGATGATTGGTGTCCCCACTGCCTAGCTCAAAGTCTGGCACATGGTAAATAGTCAATAATATTTAACAAATGAGTGGATAGATGAATCCGAACATATTGGGTTTGTTCTTCAGAACTTCTAGATTTTTTAAACCATATATAGGTTCCTCAGGAGATGAGAGCAAGACATAAGCAGCTCTCAAAGTCTTTCCATTTCAACCCAGAGTTCTTACTAAGAAGCAAACGTGGCCAGTGGCAGATTAAAAAGATCATGATGAAAAAAAACGAGGCTATAAAGCTCTCAATTCCTTATTCCTCTTCTTACATTTTTTTTTTATCACTGTCACTATCCTGAGCCAGCAAAAAGTGCTTAAATCCGGAACATTTTTTGATGCCTTCCCGACAGCTCTTTCTGCAATACAAGTAGCAAAGTGGCTTGAGAATTATTACTAGCTGATTAGACCCAAGTTAGCTTAAATAGCTGATTAGACCCAAGTTGTTATTATTAGTAAATGGTTATTCATACCTTTTCTCAGTGAATTGGGTGAAAACCAGCTGCACTGAAGGAGAAACTTGCAAGGAGCACCAGAAGTTCCAATGTCACCTTTGACTAAAATTCACAGACAGCCTAATGTTCCAGTACCATGTAGGACTTACCATAGCTTTCTGTTTTGATTTCATGGGCATCAACAGTACCACATCTAGACTCCTAGGGACAGAGTTTTTATACATCATTAGAAAATATCAAAGATAAAATAACTCTCTATTGAAATTCTTATTTCACAATACTTTCAATGACTAAAGATCATTTTGGAATTTTCAGTTATTAAAAATCAGCATCTTTAACCTTGGACAAGGTCAGGTTTTGAAAAGCTCTTTCTCCTAGAAAAACATTAAGAATTTGATTGATTGCAGGAACTAAATATAGATGCTGTGTGAGTGACTGGTTCGTACCTCAATTTTTTAAATTTCGAAAAAGTTAGATTATTAATAAAATGTAAAAATCAGTTTCTTATTCTAAGTACATTTACCTTATCTTCTGGTGTAAGCCCTGGGCTAAACAGGGATTAATGTGTCTGGGCTGATCAATAGGTATCGGGGAGAATGCATGTTGTGGATTTTGCTGTCTCTGTGTGAGAAATGCAGTGTGACACTATTGATTATACTTTTAATTTCTGTCATGGTTAGAAGATGGAACAGAGGGGTTCACACCAAGAGGAAGATAGGCATAGAGATTACCACCTATATTAGTTAGGGTTCTCCAGAGAAACAGAACCAACAGGATATATACAAATGTAGAGAAATAAATTTATTGTAAGGAATTGACTCATGCAGTTATGGAGGCTGAAAGGTCCCAAGATCTGCAGTCAGCAAACTGGACACCAGGAGAGCCAATGGTATATATTTCGGTCCAAAAGCCAGCATGCTGAAGATCCAAAAAGGGAAAATGTTTCAGTTTGAGTCTGAAGTCAGAAAAAGACCAATGTTCAAGCCAAACAATCAGACAGAAGGAATATCCTCTTACTCTCAAGAAGGTCATTCTTTTTGTTCTATTCAGGCGTTCAGCTGGTTGGATGAGGTCCATCCACAATAGGGAAGGCAATCTGCTTTATTCAGTCTACTGATTTGAATGTTAATATTGTCCAAAACATCCTCAAAGACACTTCCAGAATAATGTTTGGCCAAATATCTGGGCACCTTGTGTTCCAGTCAAGTTGACACATAATATTAATCATCACATGAAGGAATGGAAAGTGTTCCAGTCCTGTTTTTTCTTTTTTTTCCTTTTCAAGTGTCTTCTCACCATTTCACAATGTCTTTGCCTCCCTGAACCCACCCTTACCCAAAACTCTTTAACATAGAACCTCTCTACTTTGGGGCCTACAGAACAATAATCTTCATCCTGCCACAAAACAGACAAAATTGAGTATCCAGTTTATAAAATGTTTCCTTGTGCCTCTGTCTCAAATATTGTTTTGTAAGGATAAAAGAATATGGGTATGTATTTAAGCATATTATGGCTATTTACTTATTTATATAAATACAAAAAAATGAGTAATGTTTACATTAATATTGTAAAGATATAAATTTCATAAAACAAAAATCACTTCAGTGATTTTTTTTTTTTTACTTAACCCCTAATCAGATTCTAAATACAGCCTAACACTAGTTTTTTACCCACAGTAATAATAGCTATCTCAAATACATGTCAGCCCAGGAGATTTTTTTCAAGATATCCAAGTATTGCGTATCCACATTTCTGACTGGAATCCATTTATATTGTAGGGGTGAGGAGAAACTTGTCCTTTCTCCTCAAAGTTCACTGAAAGATCAACTCACAATTAAGGCAGATTAATAAGAGAAATGTTTATTTACCGTGCACATGGAGAGAACCACAGAGTGATTCCCCATATCCCAGTGAATTTCACATATTTTTATACCTGTCTTTTTGGAGCAGAGAGGGAGATGAGGAGTACAGGTAACTCTGTTTAGGAGTGACAAATGGTTGAGGGAGACAGATTGACTTGTAAATGATTCTCTTCACAAATTAAATTAACCTGAGGGATAGGTATTATATTTAAAGGACTTGAGCCAGGTCTGGTTGCATTCTTGGTCATTTTTTCCTACAATATACTGAGATAACAGGGAGAGGAAGGGAAGTCAATTGCCCCTTTGATCTTTTGATTTGTCAGTCTGGTTTATGCAGATAGAGGGGCAGCCCCTTCCAATACCTTTTTATTTCCAAGGGCTGTAATTCAAAATACTCTTTATACCAAGGAGTCATATTTTGGGGTAAAATTTCCTGAGCTCCTCCATTCCCCCTGTCTGGAACTTCCCTGGAAGTTTCACACATTAAAAGCTGAGTTGGTAGCTGTAGAGAGAGAGCTTGGATTAGTAGTGTAGTAGTAACTAGAGATCTGAAAAGGGAGAGAACATAGATTAGAATGAGACTAAATAAGTAGAAAAGAACAGATCTAAGCACATTTCCCCACACCCCATTAAACTAGTCTTCCATTCCTGGGAACAGGTAGTTAGTGTGGCCAGGGTTTGAAAGACTTCTGTGAAGGGACACCAGGTCTGTGCCTGACTTTCTGGGAAGACAGTAAGCGTTAGTAAAAGCAAGGCATAGTTTGAAAGAAGAGCCATAGTGGAAGATAAAAGGGAAAATGGCCTAGATTGAAGCAATCTCCACTCAGCTTCCAATGCGCAATCCTTAAAAGGGAAGGCTTAAAACAAGAAGTTTCCAAAAAGGACCATTTGGGGGACGTTAAAAGACAAAAAGGAATTTATAGATGAGAAATGGGGTTTCTTAATCTGCAATCTTGGGAAAAAGCTGTCTACTTCATGAAGACCTCTGCTTCAGGGGCCTGGGAACTGGCCCTGGAAATCCTTACTTTCAGGTCACCTGTAGGGCCGTCCTCCGATTGTCCCGGTGTAGTTCAGCGTGGCTCACGTGAGTCCAGGAGGATTTTTCTTTTGTTTTTATGGCAATGTACACAGTTAACAGTATTTTATAAGGGCCTTCCCAGTGAGGTGACAGCATGTGTCTTCTTCTAAAAACTTTGATGCACACACGATCTCTTGGTCAAAAAAAGGTTGGCAAGGTTTCTCAATTGGCGGAGGCCATGCTCCTTTCACCTGTCAATGACAAGCTCCAAGCATATCAGTTAGTGTTTGTACGTAGCTAGTCATGGTATCGAATTGTTCACTTAAATCCCCATAGTGTTCAGTCAGTCCCATAATAGAAGGCTTATAGTTGCAGTAGGTATGGGTGACAGAACACTATTTCAAAAGAGGTTAAATCATGTCTTCTAATTGGAGCATTCCAGATTTTTATAAGGGCCAAAGGCAATGCTTCTGCCATTTAAATCCAGTGTCTTGACAGATATTTCTCAAAGTCCTTTTTATTTCTAGACTTGCCCTGAGGATTAGGGATGATATGGGGTATGAAATTTTAATGAGTACCCCAGAGCCTTCCCAAGCAAGCGGTTTATTTCTTCTATGAGTCCCTTGATCTGACTCAATCCATAAAGGAATACCAAAACGAGGAATGTATCTTAGTTACTAATTTCTTTACCACTGTTTGTAGCATCAGCACACCTAGTTGGAAAGAATTTAGTCTCCACTAATCATGAAAACAATAACCAAACAATGAGAAAAGCCTAAAGCTGGAGGTAAATCTATAAAGTCAATTTTGAGTGCCAAAAAGGGACAGGCTGGGCCTTTGGGGGTCAGTTTCCTCCAGAG
>NW_012144966.1:16687717-16691512 GCF_000956105.1 Propithecus coquereli
TTGGGGGACGTTAAAAGACAAAAAGGAATTTATAGATGAGAAATGGGGTTTCTTAATCTGCAATCTTGGGAAAAAGCTGTCTACTTCATGAAGACGTCTGCTTCAGGGACCTGGGAACTGGCCCTGGAAATCCTTACTTTCAGGTTACCTGAAGGGCCGTCCTCCGATTGTCCCGGTGTAGTTCGGCGTGGCTCACGTGAGTCCAGGAGGATTTTTCTTTTGTTTTTATGGCGATGTACACAGTTAATAGTACTTTATAAGGGCCTTCCCAGTGAGGTGACAGCATATGTCTTCTTCTAAAAACTTTGATGCACACACAATCTCTTGGTCAAAAAAAGGGTGGCAAGGTTTCTCAGTTGGCGGAGGCCAGGCTCCTTTCACCTGTCAATGACAAGCTCCAAGCATATCAGTTAGTGTCTGTACATAGCTAGTCATGGTATGGAATTGTTCACTTAATCCCCATAGTGTTCAGTTAGTCCCATAATAGAAGGCTTATAGTTGTAGTAGGCATGGGTGACAGAACACTATTTCAAAAGGGTTTAAATCATGTCTTCTAATTGGAGCATTCCAGATTTTTATAAGGGCCAAAGGCAATGCTTCTGGCCATTTAAATCCAGTGTCTTGACAGATATTTCTCAAAGTCCTTTTTATTTCTAGACTTGCCCTGAGGATTGGGGATGATATGGGGTATGAAATTTTAATGAGTACCCCAGAGCCTTCCCAAGCAAGTGGTTTATTTCTGCTATAAAATGAGTCCCTTGATCTGACTCAATCCATAAAGGAATACAAAAACGAGGAATGTATCTTAGTTACTAATTTCTTTACCACTGTTTGTAGCATCAGCACGCCTAGTTGGAAAGCATTTAGTCTCCACTAATCATGAAAACAATAACCAAACAATGAGAAAAGCCTAAAGCTGAAGGTAAATCTATAAAGTCAATTTTGAGTGCCAAAAATGGACAGGCTGGGCCTTTGGAGGTCAGTTTCCTCCAGAGTTTTGGTAAGATTTACAAATAGATCACTGGGAAATAATTTGGTCAGAGATATTATAGATCCTGGGCAGTACCAACTATATAGATATATATTTTTTTTTCTTAATTAGCCCCCATTTGCACATATGTTCCACATGGTAGGAGATAAGTACAAATCAAAAAGTTAAAAGAAAAGGAGCCACAGGGACCCTGTTTGGCCCAATATACAATCCATCTGATATTACAGGTCCATTGGCAATAGGAGTACCAGCAGAATTTAAGAAACCATGAGATTTCCAAATTGTCCCAATTACATGGCAGACTCCAAAGGCATATTTGGATTCTGCATAAATAATGGCAGCTTTTCCTTTTGCCAATGTGCCAACTCTAGTGAGGGCTATAACAAAAGGCATTTTGGGTAAGCTTTTGAGCACCCTGAGATACCTCACGTCCTAAGTAACAGCTGTCTGTATCCACTAGAGTCTAGACCTAGAGGCTTTATAGCCTCAATTCAGCTAGAGTCTTTAAAAGAATGAGGGAGTCTATAAGTGCATCCTATTTGCAGAGTAAAAGATTATTAACATACTGAACAAGTACCAAACAAGACTGCATCTCTGGGTAAAGGTTATAGAGTCTAAATCAGCCTAGAGAATTTGGGAGAATATTGAAAGAGACTCACAGTATCTCTGAGGTGTTCAGGTCCACATTAACTATCTCCCTCTGAAGGGGAATGGAAAGAGAAATTGTGAATTGGGGCAAAACGGAATGGAAAAGAAAACTCAGCAGAGGTCAATCACTGATTCTTAAAGTCACGTAAACTAAAAAACATTTGAGTTAATTTCTATTTTCTTGATAAAATATTTGATTTAAGCGCTTATTATTTTTAAAGATAATTAATTAGAGCTCTTTTATATAATTTGGTAGTAAAATGTCACAAACACATGATATCTATAGACACATAGACACATAGACATAGACATACAGATGAAAGCAGATGTTATAGCTCTTATAAAAAAATTTTTATGTGCTGGCTCTTAAATATTATTATTTTTCTTCAGACTATTGATCTTTTAATTACCTATGTTATTGTTTTAAATAATTACTAGCTAGGCAACAATTTTGTCTTTAGTAAGATTTTGCCATTTCTATAAGCATCTTCCACTTCCAGGGCCTAATACTTTACCTGTACATGTATGGCATAGTACTCAGTTCTTCAGAAATTAAGGATGTTATTTCCTATTTTTACCTTGAATCTTGGCTTTGACTCTCAGATCTCCATGATCAACTTAAACAGTGACTTTTCCATAATCAAGTACAAAAGAAAAAAGAACAAAGGGATAGAAAACAGAAATCTCTGTGAATTCCTGAAAGCTGGAATTGGCACCCTCTGTAGTATTGCCATTTACATTTGAGGCCTCTGATTGGATCTAAGCTAATGAATTATCAGATTCAATCTGATCCTAGACCTAGTTCAGTTTCTGTCACAACTTCTGAACCCAGTTAGGATCAAAAATTTGCTCAAACAAACTCAGAGAGTTCAAAACACAAATCTGTGGCACTTTGGAATCTGAGAAAGAACTAACCTCAGTTGCAATGAGACAGCAAAGGACAACAGGTCTAGCGGGTACATCATGTGGACTCTCAGTGTTCCTGGGGGTCTCTGGGAGCCCTATCTTGGAACCCACTTTTGATAAAAATTAAATTTAACAGAGTTTAACTGAGCAAAGAGCAATTCACGAATTGGGCAGCTGAACTAGAACAGGTTCAGAGATGTTACCAAAAACTCGGCTACTTGTCCACAAGGCCAAATCACAAGTATGAGGACAAGCAGTTTGAGTAGGAAGGAAAAAGAAAGGAAAAAGAAGGACAAAGAAGGAAATATGGTAGACCTTCTCATCTCAGAATCCCAAATTTCCCGAGCATAGACAGAAATACAGGGCTTTTAAAGGGAGGGTCCTCAGCTTCAGGCAATTACTGTGGTTAACTATTCTAATGTCCCGTCTCTGCCAAAGACAAAGCCTGTGAACTCCACCAGCCACCCACCTGGGGGGTTGGCACCACCAGGGAGTTTTACCAAAAGATTTTACCTGCCTCAGGGATGCAGGCCAGGCTGCCATTCCCAAAAGAGTTGAGGAAGTTCCAGAAAAACAGAAAATCGTTTTGCCTTTTTTTTTTCCAGGCCATTCCCTCTGTTACAGAGAGATTCTAATGCTGTAGCGTGGTTGAAGATTTATGGACAGAAAAGAGAAAGTGATATACAGAAAATAGAAGTTAGGTGTAGAAACAGCTGGATTGGTTACAGCTCAGCATTTGCCTTATGGAAATACAGTTTGAACAGTTGGCCACCTTTGATTGGCCCAAACTCTATGATTGGCAGACAGGAAGGAGTAGGAAGGAGTGAAGATGAATGGAGCAAATTTTAGCCGAGAGAAACAGCTGACATTTTTGCTTCTGAACTTTTAAACTAAAGTATCCCTTTAAGTAAAACCAGTAAGCCTTAACCAAGGTTAGAATTTAATCAAGGAAGCAAGAGGTGTTTTTAAAGAGGTGGATAACAGTTTTTACAAGATCCAGAAAAACCACAAAAGCAACTCAAAGAAAGAAAAGTCTTGATAGCCATGAACAAGGTATAACTCACAGTTTTTGTTCAGCCATATTTTCTAGGGTCCCAGCTTTTCAGCTGATCATTTATATGTAAATATCTAAAAGCCCCATATGCCTCCACAGAATACAGGAAAGCAAAAGCTGTGTAAGGAAGGAAAGAGAATCAATGAATGGTGAAAGTTATGCAAATATCAAACCAAAACAGACTCATTCCCTGCCC
>NW_012144966.1:16691562-16692124 GCF_000956105.1 Propithecus coquereli
TAGAGTCTAAATCAGCCTAGAGAATTTGGGAGAATATTGAAAGAGACTCACAGTATCTCTGAGGTGTTCAGGTCCACATTAACTATCTCCCTTTGAAGGGGAATGGAAAGAGAAATTGTGAATCGGGGCAAAACGGAATGGAAAAGAAAACTCAGCCGAGGTCAATCACTGATTCTTAAAGTCACGTAAACTAAAAAACATTTGAGTTAATTTCTATTTTCTTGATAAAATATTTGATTTAAGCGCTTATTATTTTTAAAGATAATTAATTAGAGCTCTTTTATATAATTTGGTAGTAAAATGTCACAAACACATGATATCTATAGACACATAGACACATAGACATAGACATACAGATGAAAGCAGATGTTATAGCTCTTATAAAAAAATTTTTATGTGCTGGCCTTAAATATTATTATTTTTCTTCAGACTATTGATCTTTTAATTACCTATTTTATTGTTTTAAATAATTACTAGCTAGGCAACAATTTTGTCTTTAGTAAGATTTTGCCATTTCTATAAGCATCTTCCACTTCCAGGGCCTAATACTTTACCTGTACAT
>NW_012144966.1:16694889-16711690 GCF_000956105.1 Propithecus coquereli
AGAGGGCACAGAGAAGGCAGTTTCCAAGATTCCCCAAAATTCACTCTCAGAAACAGACAAGATAACAAAGAGGGTAGGACATTTTAAGGCAAAGACTTCCCCTAGAGCGTGACATGTTCAGTACAAAGAGTGTGCTGCTTAGAATCCTATGTGTCTCAGACCCCCAGGCTTTTCCAGATTGACCACCTGACATGTTCCTAAAAAAAACATGCCCCCCGATGGTGGAGACTGAGGAGAGAATTCCCACTCAGTCATAAGACAAGCTCAGGGACAAATAACAAGATGACAAGGAAACATCATACTTTTTTATTTTCAGGGACCTGTAGCAATATTTGTCTTAATAGACGCCCTAGTGAGAACCGTGTGACTGGCTAGTCCCCAGGGCTGGCTCAAACAGTGGGCTTATGGAGGTGGTAGGCCTATGTTCCACCCTATGGTAACCCTCTTTATGACAAAAACAACACAGAAAAACAATGGCAAAAGAAAGAACAAGAACAAAAAAGCTATTTCTGAGAGGAGAGGGACTCAAACAATATGAATATTCATAACACAAAGTATCAAAAAATATACCAATACCAAAGTTGCTCACAAGAACTTTTTCTCTCATTAACCTTAAACTTGGAAGGGACAGTAATCTTTAACCCTCTGCTCAACCGGAGCCCACGGAGAGAGGAAAACTGGGAGTCAGACTAGTAAGTAAGGTATTTTTCCATGTTGCCAACTGGTCAGACTCTTTGTTCTCCTCACTGTGGCTTTCAGAAGAGTAGAGTGGCTTTGAGATCCTGCTGCCTACACCCAACTGTAGGGGTGAGGGGAAACATGCCCTTTCCCCCAAAAAGTTTGCTGAAAGATCAACTCACAATTGAAGAAGATTAATAAGAGAAGTGTCTATTTACCATTTGCATGGGAGAATCACAGAGTGATTACTCAATATCCCACTGAAGTTTAGATATTTTTATACCTGTCTTTTTGGAGGGGAGGGGAAATGAGGAGTGCAGGTCATTCTGTTTAGGGGTGACAAATGGTGGTAGGGAGCACAAATGGATGGGGGAGACAGATTGACTTGTAAATGATTCTCTTTGCAAATCAAATTAACCTGAGAGAAAGGTATTATATTTAAATGGTTTGGGCCAGGTCTGGTTGCATTCTTGATCATTTTTTCTGCAACATACTGAGATAACAGGGAAAAGAAGGGAAGTCAATTGCTCCTTTGATCTTTTGATTTGTCGGTCTGGTTTATGCAGATAGAGGGACAGCCCCTTCCAATGCACTTTTATTCTGAAGAGCCTGTAATTCAAAATACTCTTTATACCAAGGAGTCGTGTTTTGGGGTGAAATTTCCTAAGCTCTTTCAATATTAAACTAGCTTTTTTCCTTTTTTTATCCTTTCACAACGTTTCCAAATTGTCCATCCAGGGAAAAAAATTTTTTGCAAATCTTCCCCCCCACCCACAAAAAGCAACCAATTCATTATCTTGTCAGATGAATCATTTAGCTTCTGAAAGACAGGGGGTTCACCTCTGTAAATCCCGTGGTCCATTACCAAGGAAAACAGGCCTGTTTCTGGCATTCAATCTAGCACATTCTTATTTTTTAATATATAAAAATATATTTTGATGGACACTAATGAATAGCAAGCAGAAAAAGATGTGTTTTGCCGGAAACATCAAATAGCTGTGTCTGAGAAAGGAGACAGAGTTGAATGGCTGATAGATTAAGTGGTTAAATGATGAGCAAGCAAGTGAGTGAAATGTTCAGTGCCTGTGATGGGGGTGTGCGGCAGGACCGACTTTTACAGTATAATACATGGCTTTTCATCACCATTGCTACCCATAATACTGAGGAGGAAGGTTATTTTTATGAATAATCTTCTTTGTTCATAATAGCAATCAGTCTCTATTTGAGTGGTTTTAAAAAAGGCAATCATTTCACAGCAGGAACAATGAGAGCAGAAAAGAATTCAGAATCTTATCACCACTCATAAACACTGACGTTTATTGTCTTGTAGCTAGAAAAAGCAAGAATCACTGCAGTAAAGATGCTAAAAATCCATATGTGACTTTATAGTTGAAATAGAAAAGGAATGTCAGCTATCAAGTTTACAAAAATAAAATACAATTTATACTTCAATAATTTATAAGCTTGAAAAAAAAAAGGAAACCCGCTACATACTTGCCAATTTTGTGGGATGCATAATAAAAATGATGCACTATTACTTTTAGCCCCAAATTAAAATTTTCCTCTATGGTAAGCAATATTTTTGTAATTAAGCATTGCAAACACTTTGAACAGCAGATAGTCAATTCCTTTTTAATAATGATTGCTAACTTCTATTTCTAGCAATATGGCAGACTCAATGTTTGTAGAAAATTATTTGGGATGAATATAAATTAAAATGCTAGATAAAATATAAGACCATATTTTTAATGCATGAATAAGCTGGTGGAAAATGAGGGATATTGATAGAAAAATTCAAAAACTGGTGTTCACTTTGAGGATTTATTCCAAACTTTCATGGCCTAGATTTGAGTTAAAATATGTCATCAGTGACACTACATTTGGGGCTAAAGTGGCTACAAGAATAGATTGGGGAGTCCTCCTTAAAATGAGGATCCCAAAGGATAACTCATTGGACGGGAAACTATCCCTCAGAAAGAAACACTGGGAACAATGTATGTCTTTATTCTGGCTCTAAGTGGGAAAAAAAATTTTTGAGGGGAGAAAAGAAGAGAGAAAGGAGAAGAAAGGAAAGGAGTGGAGGAGAGATGAGACAAGATGAGTTAAGATAAGAAGAGAGGAACGAAAAGGAAAGAAAGGGCCTGCAAGGGCAAGACAAGAGCAGGAAAGGAAAGCAAATGAAAGGAAAGGAAGAAAATTACTCCTTCAGGAATTCTTAATCATAAACCAATATTCAAAGAGGTCTAGAACCAGAATTCCTATGACATCTATATCTTGAAAAAAAACCCGATCTGAAAAGAAAATATTTCAGATGGTTCAGTTTGGGGGCCCAGACATCTGCCAAAAGCTAATATAATTTGGAAGAAAATAAACTTTAGGACTAGGCCTCAAAGTATCCCCACAGGTAAAGTTCCAATAAACATGAACTAACAATCAAAAATTACTAAACACATGAAAAAGTAAATTACTGTAAACAAGACAACAGAAACAACAAGCTACAGAATCAGACGCTTAATATGTGAAAATAATGAAGCTATCAGATACAGGATATAAAATAAACATACAAAATGTACTTAAAGAACTAAAAGAGAAGATTGAAAATAAGATAAAGGAATATGAAACTATCAAAAATAATGGGCCATTTTTGCAAAGAACTAAGCAGAACTTCTAGAAATAAAATATAATCTCTAAAATTAGAAAGTCAGTGGGCTCTAGACAGCAGATTAGACAGTTGAAGAGTCAGTAAAGTGGATCATAGATCTACAGAAATTACCCAGAATTCCACCACAGGAAAAAAAAATGGAAAGTGTGAGAGAGAGGAGTGGGGGGTCAACAAAAATAAAAAAAGAAAAGAAAGAAAAGTGTGAGAGAGTAAGAGAAAGACAGTGAGTGTGTGAGAGAGATTAAGAAGCATGGAGGCTAGTGTGAGAAGATACAACATAGATATAGTCAGAATTCCAGGAGATGATGATAAATAGAATGGTGGAGAATCAATATTCAAAGAGATAATACAATTAATAAAAGGCAGTAATTCTCAGATTCAGTAAGCCATATAAACGCAAATCAGCATAAATAAATTAATCCTAAAAACATTCTAGTGAAACTTAAAAGTACAAAAGACAGAAATAAGATCTTTAAATTAGCCAGAGAGAAAATACTGATTACATAAAATATGAGAAGTAAACTATTAATAATACCTATTTCTCAACAGTAACAATGAAAACCAGCAGACAGTAGAATGGCATTATCAAGATTCTAAAGATAATAGTCGATCTGGAATTTTATACCTGGAAAATTATTGTTCAAATAGGAGGGTAAAATACAAACATTTTCAGCCAAGCAAAAATGAAGGGAGTTTAGAAAAATTTTAACATATGTACCTCAAGGAAAAGAAAAATGATCTGAGAAGACTTAAATTGGATTAGTTGGGGTTCACTCAAGAAAAAAGAATTTATCTCTCAATATTTCAAACAGAAAGTAATTAAATATAAGGAATTAATTAGTTTTAAAATTATTATAAGAGTTAGAAGAGCAAATTTCAGAGGTAGAGATTGCAACCCAAAACTTAAGAAAGTGCAAAAAGTAGTTGCCAAAGCCACAGTCACCCCTTAACTCTAAATGTGGGGACTGGAGTTAGCATATGTAGTCTTAAGAAATTTCAAGAAGCTGCTGCTGCCTCTGAGAAAGTATGCTGTTGTCACCTATGAGAGGAAAAATAACATGTGCCTCTCTTTGAACTTCCAAATCTCCTACATGTGCCTCTCATTGGTAGACTGTAAATCAGACCTCCTGGCAAGTGGTTCTTAAAACTAAGGTTTCCAGTCTTCTAGCCACTGCAATAGCATGGGAGAGTATAAAAAGGGAAAGAAATGTTACTGATTGCAAATAGGCAATCCAGCGCAGAGATTCAAGATGAAATAAGCAAAGAAAATAACAAGAATGGGGAAAAATAGAAATAAACATTGACACCATAAAACAATTACAATAACATTTAAACTGAGGGTTCCAAATGAGATATAAGCAAAATATTTATGTTCATAAACAGAAAGACTAAATATTGTCAAGATACCAGTTCTTCCCAACTTGTGCTATAAGTTAATGCAATCCCAGTCAAAACCTCAGCAAGTTATCTTGTGGATATCGAAAAAAAATGGTTCTATGGATTTATGTGCATAGGCAAAATTTATATGGATAGGCAAAAGACCCAGAATAGCCAACACAGTACTGAAGGAGAAGACCAAAGTTGGAGGACTGACACTGATTTCACGACTCACTGTAAAGCTACAGTAATCAAGACAGTGTGGAGTATTGATAAAAGAATAAACAAATAGCTTAACAGAACAGAAGAGAGTCCAGAAATAGGCAAACACAAATATGGTCAACTTATCTTTGACAGTGGAACAAAGGCAATACAATAGAGAAAAGGTAGTTGTTTCAACAAATGTTCCTAGAAAAACTAGACATACACATGCAAAAATGTGAATCTAGACACAGATCTTATACTCTTTAAAAAATTAACATGAAATCATAAGTAGCTTGTTAATATTTATGTAAAACAAAACTCTTAGAAGATAACATTAGAGAAAATCTAGATGATCTTGGGCTTGGTGATGACTTTTTAGATGCAAAACTAAAAACAGTCCATGAAAGAAAGAATTGATAAGCTGGACTCCATTAAAATAAAAAATTTCGGCTCTGTGAATGATATGGTCAAGAGAATGAAAAACAAGCCACAGACTAGGGGGAAATATTTGTAAAACATCTCATAAAGGACTGGTATCCAAAATATACAAAGAACTCTTAAAACTCAACAATAAGAAAACAAAACAATCCAATTAAAAATGGTTCAAAGACCTTAACAAATACCTCACAAAAAATATACAAATGGCTAATAAGCATATGAAAAGGTGCTACACATCATACAGCATCAGGGAAATGCAAATTGAAACAAGATACCATGACTCACCTATTAGAATGGCCCAAAACTGCAACACTGACATTGCTGGCAAAGATTTGGAGCAAGAGAAATTTTTATTCATCGCTGGTGGAAATGCAAAATGGTACAGACACTTTGGAAGACAGTTTGGTGGTTTCTTACAAAAGTAAACATACTCTTACCATATGAGCCAGTAAACATGCTCCTTGGTATTTATCCAAAGAAGATGAAAACTTGTGTCCACACAAAAATCTGCATACAGATATTTATAGCAGCTTTATTCATAATGGGCAAAACTTGAAAGCAACCAAAATGTCTTTCCTTAGGTAAATGGATAAATAAACTGTGGTGCATCCAGATGGTGGAATATTAATTATTTAGTGCTAAAAAAAAAAAAAAAATGAGCTATTAAGCCATGAAAAGACATGGAGGAACCTTAAATGTGTATGACTAAGTGAAAGAAGCCAATCTGAGAAGGTTACACACCATATGATTCTAACTGTCCGCTAATCTGGAAAAGCCGAAACTGTGGAGACAGTTAAAAAAAAAAGTCAGTCATTGCCTGGGATTGGACAGTGAGAGAGATGAATAGGCAGAACACAGAGGATTTTTAGGGCAATTATAACTACTCAGTATGATACTATAGTGGATACATGTCATTATAAATTTGTCCAAACTCATAGAATGTATAACACCAAGAGTGAACCTTAATGTAAACTATGGAATTTGGATAATAATGATGAGTCAATGTAGGTTTACCAGTTGTCACAAATATATCACTCTTTTGGGGGATATTCATAATGGGGAAGGCTATGCATGTGTGGGTGCAGAGGAACATGGGAAATCTCTGTGCCTTCTTCTCAATTTTGCTGTGACTGTAAAACTGCTCTCAAGAATAAATTCTATTTTTAAAAATATGATAGAACTAAAATCTCCCCTCTAAAGAGGGATGACTGGCATCCAAAAGAATTAAGAATTTGATTAATTTTAGAATTTCTTAATTAAACATACCTGTTAAAATATCTTTGAAAAATACTAAATTAATTAAAACAGAATGTTTAACCTCCATATTTTAAGCTTATGTGGTTTTAATATTATAAGATGATAGATGAGAGATAGCATGCAATTCTATCAATTACAAAATAAAATCAGTAATTCCACACTCCTAGTGTAGATGATCTTAAAACACTTTTCTTTGTTTATGAGTAGATCAAGCATTAAAAAGTCATTTAGGATACAATATATTTGAACACAAAAATTTACAAATTACATCTAAAGAACATTTAGAGAACCCTTATATCCAGCTCCTGAAAAATACACAGTTGTTTCAAACTTACACAGAGCATATAAAAAAATTAACCATATACTATACCTCGGGTACACTGTAAAAATCTTCTAGAACTAATATAACAGAATAGGGAATACAGAAATAGATCTATTTGCATACAAAAATGTGATATACTATAAGGTTGGTATCTAAAATCAGTAGGAAAAGGGTGGATTTAAATAAGTAGTGTTGGAGTAAATACATAGTCAAATGTAAAAACTAAAATTGGATTTGTCTCTCATACTATGCACCATTATAAATTCTCAATAAGCCAGAGATTTCAATGTAAAATAATAAAACCATACAAGCACTAGGAAAAAAAATGTGCTAATTCTTCTATAACCTGGAAATGTACATTAACTCCAAAGATTCAAAATTCAGACGAAAAAGAAGTAAAGCTAAATAAACTTTACTACCTAAGTACAAAAAAGACTTTGTATTACAAAACAAATCATAAGCAAAATAAAAAGGAAAGAATCAGAAAAATATCCAAATTTGAAAAGTCTCATTGCTGCTTTCTCTGAGGATTGATAATTTTATTTGGGGATTGATAACAGACATTTAAATTTTGTTTTGCATTAAGATACTTTAACATTGTTAGTGACTTAATCAACTTGATATCTTTGTGATGTGTTACAACCACTATTTCATTTTCCATTTTTCAAAATCAAATATCAGAAGCACAGTGTACTTTAATTAATAGCCTAGAGTAAACCAATATATCATACAATCCCAGGAGTAAAACAGTGGTCCTGGTACTCAATACAGTGAAATCTGTCTATCAAAAAAAAGTAATTATTAGTAGTAGATACATAAGTATATGTTATAATATATTATATAATATATAATATGTATTAATATAATATTCATATACTATGCATTATATGTCATATATAGTGTGGTGAATTACCTGCCAGAGCCTCCATCTTTGCTTTTTACCCTTAGAAGTTATTAAGAATACCACCAAAATTTAGATGCACACCAAGATGAAGCAGGCTAGTATCAGAAACAGCAAGAGTCCTTTACTGGTAGGCGGTTAGACATGAGTCAGCAGACAAAAGACAAAAATTTTATGAGTATATGTAGTAGCCCTGAGAGAGGAACCAGCCTACAGACGCAGCTTGTGGCACTGTCTTAATTTCTTCACTATTTATCATGGAGAGATGACAGCTCGGTTGCCTGTTGCCATAGAAAACCAGAGCAAACAGAACTTCTGTATCTATTTCCTTTCTTTTGGCATAGAAAGAAGGAAATTAGACATCTTCTACATTGTTCTATGGAATTTAAATTATGACTTTTAAAAACTGGGTCTTCTTGTATACCTAGCAAAGTGAGGGGAGCCATGTGATATTTGAGTGACTGATTAAGTTTTTGAAAATTAAATGAGTGGACAAATTCAGATTTCTATGAGGCAGGCAGGTGATATCCATGAATTAAGCACATTGGGGATATCAAAACAACAGAGCGAGCCTGATAACAAAAGAGACAGGAGGTTAGAAGGGGTTACTGAGATGAACTTGAGTGCATTGAAAGTTTCTTGCTTTCGAAAAGAGCCAGTCTAGCTGAGAGCTCCCATATGGAGAGGGGATTCCGTGATGCCCTATCATCTGATTTTTTTCAAGAAAATCCCAGTATCTAGATGTCCATATTTTGAAATACTACCAAAATAATTTGGAATTCTTTCAAACTATAGGCCAAACACAACACAGCAATAGGTCACCAGTTTGCCATCTCTGCCTTGAAAGAACAGATGAATTCTAAACAAGTTCACTGTCAAAAGAGTTAATTCCATTATGAAATGTGAGATGTGGTCTACAGGAAAAGCATTCATTAATGTTGTTCCCAATATAAGGCAGTTATAGAGGATAGAATCAAAGCTATAAAAAGAATAGTTTTTATATTTTAATCACCTTTACTGCATTTCCTTCCCAGTTTATTTTTATAAATATTGCTTTAGACTTTTGGTTTATATTATAGGTTTGTGATTTTTTTATATATTTATATTTTAGATATTTTTTATCTGATGCTATTTAATAAGCCATCTTCCATGGTAAGAGAATGCTTTTGTAGCCAACTTCCTTTTTCTTTTTTCTTTTTTTTTTTGTAGCCAATGTCTTTAATGCACTCAGAATAGTTCAAATATGAATCAATAGCAAGACCCTAGAAAAGAGGTTTGGTTGATTCTATTTGAAAGGTAATTGATGGATGCGCCCATTAACCATCCCCACTTTATCCCTCTTCCCCACTACCCTTCCCCAGGTTCTGGTAACCAACAGTCTACTCGCTGTCTCCGTGAGATCTATTGTTTCTAATAATTAGATCCCACATATGAGTAAGAACATGTGAGATCTGTCTTTCTGCGCTTGTCTTATTTCACTTAATGTAATGGCTAGAAGACCTGGTTAAAATAGGTAAAATGGGAGCTCTCTGCTGTGAAAGAATAGATGGATGACTGCTGTGTTTCTTAATATCTTCATCCTCTGGGGAGGAGGAAAGTGGTCTGCATTAGCAGGAGACAAGAACACCGGGAGATGAAAGGAGTAGAAATGAGAGTAAGGGGCGGGGGATACCACCCTACCTGGTGACAGTAGCAGACAAGAGAGTTGAGTCATTTTGGAAAGAAAACAGATGTCCACCTAGCGAAAGAACATTTCAGGCATGGGAGACGGCAAAACTAGTACATTGTTTTACAGCATCTAGGTTTTCAAAAGGCAGCACAAATGCCACACAGAGAAGTTGAGAGAAGCCACCCCATATGCAACCTAAAAGTAAGCTGATCTGTGGGCCAGGGTGGAGAATGGCGGCTTACAAGACACCACCATCCCCACTCTATCCTCCTTTTTAAGCGAGGAAGGGACTTGAATGTTTCAGCAAGTCAGCAAGCACAGGTATGGAAGATAATTCATTTGCCAGAGTAAGGCAATTGCCAGAGAGATTGATCATTTTATCCCAAATATTTAGCACAGAGTCTGGCAGTTAGTACATGCAGGTGAAGGTCACCACTTTGTGACTAAAACATTGTGTGCTTTATTCAAGTATATTCCGAGAAGGGGAATCACAAAGTTACAACATATACATTTTTTAAATTTCTGATAGAAATTTTATAAGTATAGCTTTAGACTTAAATATTGTTCTCATTTTAAATACAGGAATTTTTTCAAATATGGCTGTTTTCACTTGCCATAAAATATCTTTACAGTTCTTTTATGTGGATGGTAATGTTTTCATTTATTTTCGTACTTTTCCAGCAACCCATCATATCTAGACAGTTTGTTGCACAATGTGGTAAACCATAAAACTGAATGCTTAAATGGCTAATAATTCTATATCAATAAATGTTCACCCTAATTCTGCTGAGACAAGTAATATTCCAGCAACTTGTTTGTGAGCCAAAAATCAGCTGGGTAAATTGCTTCTACCTAGACTAATGATTCACTGCATTGCAACTGTTCATATGCAACTGTTCACCAGTGCCCTTGCATGGGCAGCCCACTCACAGAAACAGGGCTGTCCGAGTTCACTGAGCACTGCTTATTGTAACGCTGACAGACACCAGAGAAACGACTATGCTACTCTATGCTACAGCAAAAGCAACAAAGGGACCAGTTGACAAAATAGAAGCAATTAGGGCCGGGCGCGGTGGCTCACGCCTCTAATGCCAGAACTCTGGGAGGCCGAGGCGGGCGGATTGTTTGAGCTCAGGAGTTCGAAACCAGCCTGAGCAAGAGCGAGACCCCGTCTCTACTAAAAATAGAAAGAAATGAATCGGACAACTAAAAATATATAGAAAAAATTAGCCGGGCATGGTGGCACATGCCTGTAGTCCCAGCTACTCAGGAGACTGAGGCAGAAGGATTGCTTGAGCCCAGGAGTTTGAGGTTGCTGTGAGCTAGGATGATGCCACTGCACTCTAGCCCAGGGAAAAGAGTGAGACTCTGTCTCAAAAAAAAAAAAATAGAAGCAATTAGAAGAAAAATTCCACATGCTTCCACTGGCAAATGTAGCACATATCTGTGTCCGTGTCATTTCATCAGCCTTTACTTCTGTTATAAAGAAGGGACTGAACATGCTTGTGTCTCAGGCCAACTCCTTCACTGGTGTGCTCATCCCCTCTTGCCTGCTCACAGACATTGCTACAGCAATTGCTCCCTTTCTCTCCTGCAACATCTATTTTTTTTTTCCTCTCGGTTCGATCATTTCTATAAGCATATAAACATGTTGTAGCATTGCCCACATTTAAACAATAATAGCAACAAAATGCCTCCCTTGACTCCGTGTGAGTGGCCAGCTATTGCCCTTTTTCTCTATTCCCCTTTACAGCAAATCTCTTCAAACCAGTTTCCTGTATTCAGTTGTTCTACTTTTTCTTCTCCCACGTTCTCCTGAACCTCTTTCAACCAGGATTTTATTCCTTCATTCCACCAGCTGTTATCTACTTTTATAAAAGCTTTGATTGGCTCTTGCTCACTTTTACCAAAGTCAAAAATGCACTCAGGGCCAAGAGCCAGGCTTCAGTCTCGCATTTTTCCACCTATCAGCAGCTATTCACGGTTGATCCCTCACTCCCAACTTGAAACGCTGTCTTCATTAGGCATTTGGAGAAACGCTATCTGCATTTGGAATCCACTCTTTTTGACTGATGCCCTGTCTCACTGGACACTCCTTGCTGTTCACTGATGGCTCCTCTTCACCTCCCCAACTTAAACTTTAAAGGGCCCCAGCACAATCCTCAGACCCCTTCTTTACTCTACCTACATTCTGTTAGTAGGTGATTTTATCCAATCCCACAGCTTTAAGGAACACTGACACTCTGATGATTCCCAAACTCACATCTTCGGTTAGGACATCTCCCCAGAACTCCAAGTTAAATTACCAATTTCCTAGTTAATACCTCCACTTTGGTGTCAAAATGTACAGGTCCAAAACCAACTCCTAATTTCCCTCACCTCTTCCAAACCTTCTCCTCTTACAATCTTCCCCATCTCAGTACGAGGCACCTTCATTCTTCTCTTTGCTCAGGCCAAAAATTCACCCTGTTCTTTCTCTCATTCATTCTAACCAATCTACTAGCAAATTCTGTTGGCTGTTCCTTTGGGATAGATTCATCATGTATCACATCTCAGACCTCCACTGCTGCTACCCTAGTTCATGTCTCTCCCACGGCTTTGCAATAACCTGCTGGTAGCTGAGCTTCCACTGTTTGCTCTCTTGTGGTCTATGTTCAACGGAGTGGCCTGGATGATCCTGTGAAAGTGCAAATCATCCCTTTCTGCTCCAGATTCGGCAGTGGCTTCCCATCTCATGCTGAGTAAAAGCTGAGGTCTTCACCAAGGTCCACATAGCCCAACGTTATCTGCCTTCAGTCTCCTAAATCCCCCTGCTTCCCTCACTTAGCTCCCACCGCTCTCACCCTCTCATCTTGACCCAGCCCCATTGGTATAATCTTCCCCAGATATCTGCATAACTTCCTCCTCCCTCCTCACACCTTTCAAAGTCTCTGCTCCAAGGTCATCTTATTGGAGGGGCTTCCCTGACCACTCTGTAGGAAACAGCAATGTCTATTACTCTCCATATCCCTTACCCTGATTTGTTTTTCTTCATAGCATTTATCATCACCTGACATATTCTATATGTTTTTAATGTCTATATTGTCTTTCTTTCTTTACTAGAAAGTGACATATTTGAGGGTAGGACTCTGTTATGTTTATTGCCATATTCTCAATTCCCAAAGGACTTCCTGGCACATAATAGGCCTATCATAAATAAGTGCTGAACGAATGTATGAATGAATGAATGAGGTTGCCAAATTATATAATTTTAGAGGGAAGATAATATTTTTCCCCATAAACTTGTGACTTTATTCTTAAATTCTTAAATTTAAAATATTGTCAAGTTAATTTCTCTTAGGTAACTCAGCACATCTTCCATGAATATTTTTGATCAAGCTCTACATCTGATTTTATAATATTTTTATCACAAACTACCACCAAGTTTTTTTCCAATGGCTCATAGAAAATTCACAATTTAATATACTTTTAAGCTATTTGGGGTCAAGAACAAAATTGAACCCTCATGCCTTAACCAATTCCACGAGTACAAGAAGTAGAAGTTATGCATTCAATTTCCTCTCTGCAATTGGTGGTTTCAGCTGCAATTATTCTAATGACTCATATGATAACCAGATTTAGAGAAAGCACTGTAATCAGGGGGTGATTACATTAGGTGTTCACCTTCAGAGTCTAGGACATGATTTAAGACTCAAATGAAAGAAAAACAATCGTCTAAGTCTGGACTTCAGTAGGCATCAGTTCGCATAACAAAAGCACCAGGCTGTGGGACACAGTAAGCCTTCTATTCAGGGCAAAGCTAATTGAAGAAAAGTTTTGCTTCTCCCCAGGATTAATATACAAATGGTGGCCACATGAAAGAGCTCTCAAGGCTATTGCACTTTTACCTACTTGGAACTCAATGCAGTGTTTTTCTCACACTAATGAGCAATGCATTTACTCACATGCTTTTAAAATTAGAAGCACAGGGTATTTTTTAAAGTAATGAATGTTTTGCTGAAACCATACCAACATGTGTTTTGAAAGGAACTGAAAATGTAACATATGGTTCATGGAGACTTAAATAGGCCTTGTTCAGACACTAATCTGAGGGGAATAGGGGCTGTTTGCCGAGTCTGCCTCCTTAGTACAGCAATCTTTACTCAATCATCAATCTATCCTTCTTAGATAGTACATTTGGTTTAAACAGGACCTCAAAAAGCACTTCAATCTCTACTTTCTAAAGATTATTTTTTAAATATTTACTGAAAAATACAAACCACAACATGAAAGGAACTATGTTCTGTTTATTAATAGGAGATTTACACAAGCAACTACAATTAAATTGCCATACTTAGTTCACCATCCATGTAGGGCCTCAATAAAGAAAGTTCTGAAGTTAGCAAGTCTTCCTCATCAATGACTTTGTGACAACTTAGCCAGGTGTAACAAGAGAAGCAACAGAGTTTCTGTCTTGGTTTCTTCGGATCAGCATCTGGTTCTGCATCGCCCGCTATTCCTATCCTGAGTCTCCCTATGATCCACACCACTTGGCCCAACTCCATGCATCGGTGCAAATACAAGTGGGGCAGGTCCAGCAATTTACTGTCCCACTGACTACCTGAGGCCAAAGCCTCTTGCGTTATATGTAAACTGTCTGCAGCTCCACCCCAGAAGGATGTAACTCAGGTAACAACTCCTCTCTGAACCCTCACGCTCCTGTTCACTGTGTCCCTGATATCCAGCCTGTTCTTGGTACTTGGATTTGACAACTTTTTGTCTGCAACATCCCTTCTGTTTGCACCCAGAGAAGGTTTTCTGCTTTTAAGGGCTTACAGGATTAGATTGGGCCCAGCCAGCTAATCTGGGATGGTCTTCCCATTTTAACCTCCGTAACCTGCTAAATTCCTTTTGCTATGTAACATAACATATTCACAGGCTCCAGGCATGAGGGCGTGTCATTTTTGGAGGAATGTCTGCCACCACTTTTTACTTTCCCTCACACCTTAGGTTTATTTGCTCTGGAAAATTTAAATAGTTTACTGGCCCGTAGTATAACTTGGACTGGTAAACACAGTGAAGGGCTTAACAAAACTTAAAAGATGAAAATGACAACTTCCCAAGACCTTAGGTTTAACTGGCGAAATGAGAAAGCTGCCCACTCACTAACAGAAATACATATGAGAATTCTACTCAAAGTGAAATACTGGCAAAAGATTTCAACAGATAATTACAATTCTTAGACAATATGCTTCTTCAGAAACGCCTTTTGGGAGCTGTGGGGAGGAGTTTATTGCCTGTGGACAGCTTTAAATGCTTGGATATGGGTTACTTTAATTTCAAATCCAATTTTTAGCTTCAATCTTTTCTTAAATGTGGCTGCTAACGCCACAGGTCTGGTTCCCAAGTTTCTGGTGACTTTCATTCAGAAGGAGACCTACTACCTCCCTGACATTTGCTTCTACAGATGATATCTCGAAAAAAAATGGTGTTTTAAAAGTCACTGGTTGTTTGAAACTCCTAATGCATTTTTCCATTGTAACAAAATGACAGACGACAAGGTAGCCTACAGAATTCAATTTAGATTATAATTTACTTAAGACCAGTGCTGCATGAAAAGCACTATAGAACTAATCTGTGAGAAATCGTATTCCCAGTTCCAGCTTGAAAGGCGTCACTGCTACAGTGCCTCTGACATGAAGATCATTGTTTCATCTCCCCAAGGTGAACTAAGTGCCAATCAGCTAGAGAGAAACCTCCAAGTCCCTAATGTGGCTCCCAAAGCCCAGACAGAGTCCTTCAGGGCAACGCCTTAGGGGAAGTGGCAAAAACTACAAGATTTTCAGGGATAAGGAGCTGCACAAGACAGAACTTTCCACCCAGTCAGCCTCAAGCAAGCCTAGTCTCCAGGGATTTACATTTTTCTTTTTTCCTTGATAGACACTTTCCAATCGCTCCATTTCCCTTACAGCTAAGCTTTCACCATCCTGGTTAACGATATAGGAAAAGAAAGCCTAATGGATTTTCCCTCCCCTTCTGTCCCTATCATAAACACAATTCTTTAATACAGGTGACCCTTGAACAACACAGGCTTGAACTGTGGGGTCCACTTATACAAGGATTTTCTTCTGCCTCTGCCACCTCTGAGACAGGAAAACCAACCTCTACCCTTCCTCCTCCTCCTCAGACTCAATGTGAAGATGATGAAGGCAAAGACCTTTATGATGATTCACTTTCACTTAATAAGTAGTAAATATATTTTCTATTCCTTATGATTTTAATAGCATTTTTCCCTCTAACTCACTCTATTGTGAAAATACAATATATAGAACATATAAAATACAAAATATGAATCCACCAACTGTTTATGTTATTGGTAAGGTTTCTGGCCTATAATAGGCTATTAGAAGATAAGTTTTGGGGAAGTCAAATGTTATAAACAATTTTTGACTGTGCAAGAGGTCAGTGCTCCTAACCTCCACATTGTTCATGGGTGAACTGTAATTTTCAGTAAGTTTTGGCGGCCAGAAACAATAAGAAAAATATATTCGTTTTTATAGTATTTATTCTTTCTCATAGTATAATTTGCACATGCTCACTGTAGAAAATTTGAAAATAGGACAAAATAAAAGTAAAAATGACTTATAATCTCAACACTCATATATAGCCCATGGCTACTCATTCTTTGTTGAAAAATACAAATGAATAAATGAATAGATTCACAGTATAAAACCCAAATAAGGCTTTACTTGGTTGTACAGGCTCCCTGGCAATATGTAATAGTCTGTCCAGCACTGGCCCCTACTGTGCACTGGACTGCTGAACCAAAGCATGGATTAAGCTAAGAAAAAGAGGCGCAGCAGCAATCAGTCACGACAAAGCTCGAACGCTACTCAGAACTGCCTTTGAGCAGTGTCAAGTTTTGGACCCATAAACATGCGCTCACACTGCCCTCTAGTGCCCATCCCCTAGATACTATGCAGCCGCACACCAGAACAATTGCAAAACCGAAAAGAGATCAAAGGAAAACAATGACTAAAGGGTAGAACGAAACAATTAGAAAAAGAACAAAATTGTATGCACTCAATGAATTCCTATTCTGAGAAAAATAAATTATCATGAAGCTCTCATTTTCTTCTCCTTCTCCCCACTCCCACCTTTCTTTACTAACACGATACATACAGTTTTTTTAATTTTGACCATGCCTGTAAGTGGAAGAAAAAGGATCCCTGAAAAAAGCCATGAATAAAGAATTATATGTTATGTATAAATATTTGGATACATGTGAAAGATTAGTCTTATTTAAAATACAAA
>NW_012144966.1:16712730-16715140 GCF_000956105.1 Propithecus coquereli
CAGTCTGCACTCTCTGTCCTTCTGCTTGCCAAAGAGATTTTTCTACAGCCAAGCAACATCTGGAATGTAAAAGAAGAGAGGGATAGAGAGTATGTTCATGAATTCTGTAATATTACTAATGTTGACATATTTTTCCATGTTAGACTTAAAAATTGAAAGTTTCAGTCTGCACTCTCTGTCCTTCTGCTTGCCAAAGAGATTTTTCTACAGCCAAGCAACATCTGGAATGTAAAAGAAGAGAGGGATAGAGAGTATGTGCATAAAGTTTAATTGGGAGAATCATGAGCTCATGGCTATTAAAATAGAAAATACAAAGTTCATTTTCACACATTACAAAAGTATAAAAAAAGGAAGCATTCATTCTGGGCTAAGGAGGCAAGGATTTTAGTAGAGCTAGGATTCAATTTTGCAATATCATTTATATTTTAAGCTATATTTAACAGGATTATTATCCAGAAGCTAATAATCAAGATTGGAAATTATTCAAAAACACCCCTTCCTTTTAGTCCACCAGTCCATCCACATTTGGTCCACTGGTTTTGATTCATACCATAACCTGAGAGTATTGGAGGTGGAGGAAGGGGATGGAGGTGTTAGAATGTAAACAATTGAATCTTGTTAATTGTAACTAAGAGAACTTTTATAAATAGAAAGTAACATTAGAGAAAGAAGTCCTACTCTAAGAAAAATTTCAGGAATGTTTACCGTAACTACCATTTAAGTATAACTAGCTGAAAATATTCATTCATGGAAATTTCCTAGTGGTAAATTTCCATATGTTTAATAAATGATGCTGAGTATATGAAGCGTTTGAAGATGGCAGGCAATATACTTTAATAATTTCTAAGATGTCATACAAGTGCCCCAGACAGAACTGAGTTAACCACTGACAAACAGAAGGCAAAAGCACAAAGAGCTTCAGATGTATGTATTAGTTGAGTGACAGAAACCTGTAAAAAATATCGCTTTTCATCCAATGTTGCTCTTATTCCGTAGTAATTAATTTGGGAAATGCCCAGACCTCCTTTCTTTGAAGTTGCAAAAAAAAAAAAAAAAGGATAGAAATTAAGTGTCTTTGTATTACTAAAATAAGAAATTGAACATATTAAAATTTTGTGGGGGTCTTGCCATTTTATTTGGCTCGATTCAGATTGAAAGCAAGAGAAGAAAGAATGAAAGAGATTAAAAGATGGGGAGGAGTGAAGAGGAGGGACAGGAAAGAGGAAGGAAAGTAGGAAAGGGGATAAACTGCATTTTTGGTTCCAACTGACTCTCCTCTTAGAGAGACTGAGAAGAAAGATTAAAGGATTCACCACCTGCTGAGATTAGAAGATCATGAGAGTTGTTCAAATAAAATACTATGACAACCCTATAAATTTAGCAAAAGGGATCTAACACGAGATTGAAAATATGGGAAATTAAACTTCTATCCAAACTAACTTCAGTTTTCAGACAATGAAAGACTTGACAGCTTTCAGCAGTTTTTCCTTTCATTGATTATTGTGGATGTCAGGACATTATTGGTCATAGGTCGGCATAACGTGTAATGTTCAAAAAGAATCCATAAGTACTAATGAATGACTCATTGGAAACGGTACTCATATGCAATATATTGACATTCAGTGGTCTTTATTATATGTCTGTTATTTATTTGTAAAATTAGGGGCAATTTACTTATATTTAAATTATTAATCATTATAGCAATATAAGATAATAATGAAGGTGATTTTTAAATTCTGCTATAATTTCCAACATGACACTAAGGTACAATAGAGAGGTTTAAATTATGAGGAACTTAAAAACATGCTTTCAGGAGAAAAATCAAGTTGTGGGAGTATTCCACTTCACTAACTTTCAAAACATAAAGGTGTACCCAAAAAATCACCTCCTCGATCATTGATTACTAATTGTAAAAAACTCTGATATTAGCTGAAAAAAATAACCCCAGCACCTGGCACAATAAATAGACACCCAAATAGATGAGAGAGCCTCAGACTCATTTTCTGCCTTTAAGGAGTCTGTAATACCAAGGCCCACAATAAATAAGGCAGGGCCAGTGTGGAGGTGGGAGTGGCAGGGAGAAGAATCCAGAATGAGAAAGTACAAGAGAGGAAAAGAAGTATGAGAAAAGAGGGAAATACTTTCACTGACAAACTGTCTTCATTGCCTTAACTGTAAACTTGCTGTGGTCTAAAGTGATCCAGTGTTGAACTGTGAAATAGTCAAAATCTATCATCGTGACTCACAGGGGCCCTTGACTTCATCCTTTTTGTGCTTTACTTACTTATTTTCAACTTCTTCATCTCCCTCACATTGAAAATCCCAACTTCTTAATATCTTCTCTTGCTAACACCCTACCCCTTCCCACTAACCACCACCGCCCCACCCCCATCATCTGAATGAGGTTCAG
>NW_012144966.1:16715190-16739669 GCF_000956105.1 Propithecus coquereli
TCAAAAACTGTGTTAGGCGGTAAACTACTGTATGTGGAATAATAATTATTTATAATAATACAAAATGTGTATGCATCTTAAATGCCCAATGATTGAACAAAGTAGAGCCTTAAGAGGAACTGTCCCACTGGTGGATTCTGCCGCATTACAGAATGGATTAGAGTCATTGATCTTCTGAGCCCTCGAAGATGCTCATAAGACCTGTCTGTGCAGCCAGAGCCCCAGGACAGTTGCCTCTGGCCTCAGGTACCTTCATCTTTTCACTTCATATTGTCTTAATGATAGTCACCGTCCAGTGTGCCATTATATGAAAAAAGGTAAAGAAGCATTTTATAGTATATACATTAAATCTGCTTATTACACAACCACTAAAATATTTACAAAGAAATTCTAATAACAAACACATGTTAGATTGTTAATAGCAAAAAGGAGATACAGAGTTGTACATATCATCTAATCTCCAATATGTTTTCAAACCTATACCTAGAACAAAGGCTTAAAGAATATGCACCAAAATGTTAGCAATGACTTTCTTTGAATAATGACCTAAAAGTCATATTTTTCTCTTCCTTTACCTTTTCTTTATTTTCCAACTTCTCAATAATGGCTACTCATGTTTAACAATTAACAAATAATTTTTAAGCTTTTTAATGGTAAAAGTCATAACAAAAGAGTACAAAAATACTGCGAGTATTTCCACGTGATTATCTATTGAATAATTTTTAAAAATAAAATCTACCACAAGATAGTATAATAGGGATTTTCCAGTAACAGAGTTATGCTTTAAATAATGCATTATTACGTTGTGATGTTTCTGTTCTTCTAATCTTTTAAATTATCTCAAGCAGTTCACAGAGGGCCTGTATTCAAAGACTGGGTAATTATCGATCCAGATATCATGTAGAGAGGATTCTTGCTTACGTGGAATTGGATAAGGAGACTTCTGAGATTTCCTCCAAAGCTTGTCTCTATGCCCGAATTCACAAAAATTATGTGTTATTGTTAGTGTTAGAGCCCCATATGTATTTCAGAAAATACTTCAACACTGGAAGAAATTAAATTTCATGAATTCTGTAATATTACTAATGTTGACATATTTTTCCATTTTAGACTTAAAAATTGAAAGTTTCAGTCTGCACTCTCTGTCCTTCTGCTTGCCAAAGAGATTTTTCTACAGCCAAGCAACATCTGGAATGTAAAAGAAGAGAGGGATAGAGAGTATGTGCATAAAGTTTAATTGGGAGAATCATGAGCTCATGGCTATTAAAATAGAAAATACAAAGTTCATTTTCACACATTACAAAAGTATAAAAAAAGGAAGCATTCATTCTGGGCTAAGGAGGCAAGGATTTTAGTAGAGCTAGGATTCAATTTTGCAATATCATTTATATTTTAAGCTATATTTAACAGGATTATTATCCAGAAGCTAATAATCAAGATTGGAAATTATTCAAAAACACCCCTTCCTTTTAGTCCACCAGTCCATCCACATTTGGTCCACTGGTTTTGATTCATACCATAACCTGAGAGTATTGGAGGTGGAGGAAGGGGATGGAGGTGTTAGAATGTAAACAATTGAATCTTGTTAATTGTAACTAAGAGAACTTTTATAAATAGAAAGTAACATTAGAGAAAGAAGTCCTACTCTAAGAAAAATTTCAGGAATGTTTACCGTAACTACCATTTAAGTATAACTAGCTGAAAATATTCATTCATGGAAATTTCCTAGTGGTAAATTTCCATATGTTTAATAAATGATGCTGAGTATATGAAGCGTTTGAAGATGGCAGGCAATATACTTTAATAATTTCTAAGATGTCATACAAGTGCCCCAGACAGAACTGAGTTAACCACTGACAAACAGAAGGCAAAAGCACAAAGAGCTTCAGATGTATGTATTAGTTGAGTGACAGAAACCTGTAAAAAATATCGCTTTTCATCCAATGTTGCTCTTATTCCGTAGTAATTAATTTGGGAAATGCCCAGACCTCCTTTCTTTGAAGTTGCAAAAAAAAAAAAAAAAGGATAGAAATTAAGTGTCTTTGTATTACTAAAATAAGAAATTGAACATATTAAAATTTTGTGGGGGTCTTGCCATTTTATTTGGCTCGATTCAGATTGAAAGCAAGAGAAGAAAGAATGAAAGAGATTAAAAGATGGGGAGGAGTGAAGAGGAGGGACAGGAAAGAGGAAGGAAAGTAGGAAAGGGGATAAACTGCATTTTTGGTTCCAACTGACTCTCCTCTTAGAGAGACTGAGAAGAAAGATTAAAGGATTCACCACCTGCTGAGATTAGAAGATCATGAGAGTTGTTCAAATAAAATACTATGACAACCCTATAAATTTAGCAAAAGGGATCTAACACGAGATTGAAAATATGGGAAATTAAACTTCTATCCAAACTAACTTCAGTTTTCAGACAATGAAAGACTTGACAGCTTTCAGCAGTTTTTCCTTTCATTGATTATTGTGGATGTCAGGACATTATTGGTCATAGGTCGGCATAACGTGTAATGTTCAAAAAGAATCCATAAGTACTAATGAATGACTCATTGGAAACGGTACTCATATGCAATATATTGACATTCAGTGGTCTTTATTATATGTCTGTTATTTATTTGTAAAATTAGGGGCAATTTACTTATATTTAAATTATTAATCATTATAGCAATATAAGATAATAATGAAGGTGATTTTTAAATTCTGCTATAATTTCCAACATGACACTAAGGTACAATAGAGAGGTTTAAATTATGAGGAACTTAAAAACATGCTTTCAGGAGAAAAATCAAGTTGTGGGAGTATTCCACTTCACTAACTTTCAAAACATAAAGGTGTACCCAAAAAATCACCTCCTCGATCATTGATTACTAATTGTAAAAAACTCTGATATTAGCTGAAAAAAATAACCCCAGCACCTGGCACAATAAATAGACACCCAAATAGATGAGAGAGCCTCAGACTCATTTTCTGCCTTTAAGGAGTCTGTAATACCAAGGCCCACAATAAATAAGGCAGGGCCAGTGTGGAGGTGGGAGTGGCAGGGAGAAGAATCCAGAATGAGAAAGTACAAGAGAGGAAAAGAAGTATGAGAAAAGAGGGAAATACTTTCACTGACAAACTGTCTTCATTGCCTTAACTGTAAACTTGCTGTGGTCTAAAGTGATCCAGTGTTGAACTGTGAAATAGTCAAAATCTATCATCGTGACTCACAGGGGCCCTTGACTTCATCCTTTTTGTGCTTTACTTACTTATTTTCAACTTCTTCATCTCCCTCACATTGAAAATCCCAACTTCTTAATATCTTCTCTTGCTAACACCCTACCCCTTCCCACTAACCACCACCGCCCCACCCCCATCATCTGAATGAGCTTCAGGAAATAAAACAATCTTGGTAATTTACATCTAACACAAATTACATGTTACCTCTCCAAAAAGCAAGTTAAGCCTAATTCTAACTGTGGAAAGAAAAACTTTTCCTCTATGAAGAAATTCTACCAATTTCATCAAACGTGGAGAGTGCTGGGGAGGGAATGGAACAAGGACTCAAACTCCACAGGCAATTGTCTTCTCTGTCTTTGCATAAAGACGTCCGTGCCCTAGAGATAGCCTCCACCAAGTACAGGCTTGAAATATGCTTTCTATTCCACTCATTAAAGAGAATTACTTACCCTAGACTATAAAATCATAATGCTCACACACAAGTAGCTTCAGAAGTGTCATTTTGCTTTGATGAAAATGATATTTGTATCTGGTTTCCAAGGAACATCTAAATAACAAATGACATTTAGAAGAAACTCCATTTGCAAATGATTTGAATCTGCTGTATAAAAATGAGCAAATGAATTATTTTTCAAAGAGGAACATGGTGTAGAATATGAAAACTATAGATCATACAACATTATGTTGATACCCGGCAGAACACTAGATAGAATGAATTGTTAAAAACAATTTTTTGAGCATAATAAAATGGTGGTACTTAGATAAAAAATGAGTTTTGCTAAAACAAGTCCAATTAACTTTATTTTAGAAAAGAATTTGAAAATCTCTTATAATGTCTTTTTACACCAATGTAGAAGTATGTTCAGTGAATTCGTAGGTAGCTGAACAAATGTACCTACTGAATTTTAATAAATGAACCAGTATTAGCCTGACCTCTAAAAATACAACTATAGACTCTGTATTTTATACGGTGCAGCTCAATATTTTTGTCAGGACCAGAGTAAAGTCACAGGTGACACAAGTCCCAAATCCATAAATAAAACAAAATATGATAAGATAGCCAACATATTTGTGATAGGATTAAAATAGTAGATTAGAATAATGGATTCAAACAAATGAAACTAAGGAGCTTGACTCTATTCCCTACTCTTTCACTTACTGTCCTTGCAAATTTGGAAAAATCTTTTAATGGGCTACAACCTCAGTTTCCTCATCTGAAAAAGAGGATAATCATATCTGAGCAACTTCATTTATGGGGTTATTATGATATTCATGAAAAATGCAACTTTAAATATTGTTCAAAATTTACCAGAGAGATAAGTAGAGTTCCAAAAAGAATTTTAAAATATTCAATCACTTGACTATAAACTGAAGGAGAGCCACGTTAGAAAGAGGTAGGAAACTTAGTTAAGGAAAGTGACTCAATATAAGCCAATTTTGGGACTTAACTAATCTGAAACAAATAAAAATAAATAATAATACAAATACAGAACACATAGACCATACTTATTTGTGTTAATCAAAATAGGTCTGAAGTATTCTGTTTGCTACTTGGCATCACTGTTTCAAAGGTCCTCTGACAAAATAGAGTGCTTCCAGAGAAAGGGACCCGCAATGATAATGAAGGGCTCTCAGTGTCATACCACATGAATAGATCCTCAGTAACATGGTACCCTGGAAAATTAAGCTTCATGATGGGAGGGAAATGATGATTGTCAGCAGATAATTTTTGTCTATGGTATGAAAGAAGGGTTAGATTCATGCTGTGTAGTATTAGAGAACAAATTGAGGATCAACGTATGAAATTTATAGAGTAGAATCTTACTTTGAGTTCACAATAAAAATCTTCCCAGTTGAGAGAATGAGAAGACAAATACCACCCAAAATATTTCCCTCCTGGTTCTCTCTTTCCCTCCCATGACATCCCAACTCCTTCATATCTCCATGCTTCGGTTCACCCTCTTGCCCCCACAGTACCCTTCATTACTTCAACCCATCTACCCTTCACAATAATCCCAAGCCCCATTTGCTTTTAGAAGGTCGACTGACAATTCCTTTATTATCACTCATTGTGAATGTCACACAATTCTGTAATTGTGTTAACACACATAGGTTTTTCATTCTGACACTAAATTATTTAAGAGCAAGTAATGTGACTTATCTTCTTAGCATGTTTGGATACCTATTGCATAACAGGCACTCTATGAACCCTTGATTGCTTCTCCTTAGAACTTAGTCCACTGCAATGTACTGTTGTCCTACACTATGCTGTCTATGCTCCTTCGGGGCAAGGTCAAAGGCTTAATACATCAATAAATGTTTACTGAGTTAATGAATGGTGGTGGATTTTTTTAAATAATTGATCGAGGGGAAATTCATATAACATAAAATTAACCATTTTAAAGTGAACAATTCAGTAGCATTTATTTAGCACATTTACAATGTTGTGCAACCACCACCTCCATCTAATTCCAAAAAGTTTTCATCACTCTAAAATTAAATATTTTACCATTAAAAAGTTTCTCCCCATTCTCTGCTCCTCCCAGCTCCCAGTGTCCACCAATCTGCATTCTGTCTCCATGGACTTATCTATTCTGGATATTTCATATAAATGGAATCACACAATATATGACCTTTTGTGCCAGGCTTCCTTTACTTAGCATAATGTTTTCAAGGTTCATCCATGTTGTAGTGTATATAAGTACTTCACTCTTTTATATAGCCAAATAATATTCCATTGTGTGTATATACTACAACTTGTTTATCCATTTATCCAATCATAAATACTTGGGTGGTATCCAACTTTCGGCACTGGGAATAGTACTATTACGGACATTCTACAATTAGCTTTTAGAAGAACCACCAGTTTGCCACAGTTCAATGGCTGAACCATCTTATATGCCCAGCAATGTAGGAAGTACAAAGGTTTCAATTACTCCACAACTTTGCCAAGGCTCATTGTCCATTTTTCTTATTAAAGCCATCCTAGTGAGTGTGAGGTGGTAGCTATGGGTGGTGGATTTTTAAACATTGAGCTGTCTTGAACATATCTTTAAAATTTGCAGAGATGACTTTACTGTGAAGTTAATAAAGCTTAAGTTTCAGAGTCCCTCCCTGAAGACCCTGTGTTGAAATTAGGATTTATAATTTTCTATCCTTTTTCTTTAAAAGAAGCCAAAAAATTATGTAAGTTCCTGGCACTACAAAACTTGAATTTCGCCTGCACACAAGCAAATATAAATATCTAATGTTCATGAGTATAACAGCAACATAACTATCTCCAGTTTTGGTGCCATGATATTTTGCTTCCAACGTCATCATACTCACATTTAATGACAAATATCTTATCACCTAAGTTTAAGAACTTAGTACTACAGATAGCATGGCAGGAATCTTGATAATCCCAGCCTCTTATCAATTGCAGAACACCCTGAGCTCAGGTTATTGCTAGAAAGCCAAATATAAATTTTAGTTTCCAAAAGGATTTATACACAATTCTGCTGAAAATTACCTCTTCTTCTCAAATATCAAATTAAAAAGAACAGATCCATAGGGTGTCTGCAATGCTTTAAGGATGTAATCTCTTTTACATTGCTTTTGCAGTTTGCTTGTGGCCGATAAGGTGATTCTGTCACATTCACTAAGAGGAATCAAGTTGCAAATGCAAATTTATATGACTATTGATATCCCTGATTTACATGAAAATCTGTGATGCACATCCAAGATCTGTACCGACTACAAATAGATCAAATAGTGAGCTCCCTCAACCATGCCCTTATGATTTATGAGTAAGTTTTATAGCTATGTGCTGCCATGCCCTTCAGAAACTAGGGTATTTGAATTGAATATTCAGTGTAATACAGTATGTGACAGACTATACAAATTATTTGCACAAGACATGGTGAGTAATTTTGACCGTAAAATTTGATGACAATGTTCATTAGGAGAGTAGCCTGTCCCTCTGAAAAGCCTTGGAAATTTATGTTATAGTACCATATGGTGTTTTTGATTTCTACATTTTCCTCTTAAAGATTCCAAAGTGTTTTCCCATACTTTAGCATATTATTCTCCTCTGTAAAATATCAGTTTTACTTTACATATAAGCAAACTAAGGTTAAGTTAGTGTCATCCAGTTTAAATATTAACAAATCCACCTATCAGCACATCTTGCTAAAACAAAATCCAAATAACTATATTCTCATTTAGCTGTGTTCCATGTACTATGAATGTTCTCTACTTTTTAAGAGAAGATATTCATTATGAAGCTAGTTTGGCTTCTTAAAATCAAAATGCTCATTCTTTAAAGCTCAAACAAACATTAAATTTTAATTATTTTCATTTTTCTCTCCTGTTAGTTTTGTTATAATTTGTTTATAACAGGGTCAGTTGCAGTGGCTCATGCCTATAATCCTAGCACTTTGGGAGGTGGGAGGATTGCTTGAGGCCAGGAGTTCAAGACCAGCCTGGGCAATATAGTGAGCTCCCCTCTCTACAAAAAAATAAAAATAAATAAGAAAAATTAGCCAGGCATGGTGGCACTTGCCTGGAGTCTCAGCTATTTGGGAAAATGAGGCAAGAGTATCAGTTGGGTCCAGAAATTTGAAGTTGCAGTGAGCTGTAACACCACTGCACTCTAGCCTGGACAACAAAGGAAAATCCTGTCTCATAATAATAATAATAATAATAATAATTTGTTTATAACCTTCAACCACCTATATGCATGTATGGCTTTTCAGTCAAATAAACTGGGCTTCAGTTAGTTCATCTGAAAGGGACCTAATGAAGCTCATCTCATTGAGTTTTGTGAGAATCATGTGTGATATTGACACAGCTAGCATTCCAGAAAAATTAGGGCTTTTTACCCTTCCCTCAAGCAAAAAGAAAGGGTGCATAATCTTAGAAAGAAAAAGAAAGTGTGACTCCTGCCATTCTCGTTCTCATTTCTGCCATCCACTTGGGGTATAGCTCTGCTTCACCTGTCCAAATCTCCTCTCATTGCCTAGAGGCAGCTGCTTCTGCCTCCATCCACTCAATGCCCTCAAGGAAGGGCAACCTGCTTCCCTGCTTCAAATGTGGTTCCCTGTGTAATCATCCTAATGGTTGACAATGGGCCCTTTGGGCCCCTTGTATCCACTCCCTCTAAGGGTAAAACAGTCCCAGAACACTTACACTTTGAAACAAACTTCTGTGAGTATTCTGGGCAGTGGTTTTCTTCATTAATAATAATAATGAAAACACTGTTCTGGAGCGCTTCACAGTTTGTTAAGCATTAAATGAGTTAACATATGAACCCATGTGCCTTCTATCTTTCAGAAACTTCTCAAACTTCCTGGTTAACTGGTAGCAATGTCTTGTTTTCGAGCATTATAGATTTTTTAAAGATTTTTTCTGTCATGTCTAGGGATTTATGGCATTCAGCCTAATATCTTGATCTAATTTTCTATCTGCTTCTTAAAATAGCTTTACCCCTTTTTTTCTAGATATGTGTATTCCAGATTAGTCCACTCAGGCTGCCATAACAAAATACCACAGACTATGTGGCTTAAACAGCAGAAATTTATTTTCTCACAGTTTGGGAAGCCAGAAGCCCAAGATCAAGGTATCGTCAGGATTTGTTTCTGGCGAAGCCTCTTTTCTTGGCTTGTAGATGTCCACCTTCTTGCTGTGTTTTCACATGGCCTTTCCTCTGTGCGTGCACAGAGAGAAAATGCTCCTGGTATCTATTCCTCTCCTTATAAGAACCCCAGTCCTGTTGGATTAGGACCCACCCTTATGACTTCATCTAACCTTAATTACCTCCCTACAGGCCCTATCTCCAAATACAGTTACATTGGAAGATAGGCCTTCAACATATCAGTCCTGGGGGGGACAAAATTCAGTCCATAACACGTTCTAATAAAACAGTTTCTAAACATATAAAACATCAATTTACTTAGAATAAGCTAATAAGTAAGAACTAATGTATGTAAAATAAGGGTGTACGCAAAATGAAAGAGAAATATCAACTAAAGAATCTTCAAAGTGAATACAGAACATATTATCTTTTATAATGCAAATTAGGTACACGATAAATATCCATTGAATAAATAAAGGAGATGTTCAAAATAAACCTCAGAACTTCCCCAAGACTCCAATTTTCAGGGACATAGTGAACATATTCTTTGACTCTTTCAGGCTGATACTCTACAGAAAAAAATGGTAAAAATATAGTCAACCTACTTGTTGCTTACTTACTCTCAAAAAAATATCCGAAACTGTTAGGGAATTTAAAATGCTTATTGAAATGAAATGTAGTAGTATCATGATTATTTTATGTTTATATTGATACATTTATTCATTCTTTTTCCAGTTGGGGTAAGGTTTGGGAAGGGTGGCCATCAGTTATGTGTGTTAGTGTGTGTGTACACACATGTACACACATGCATGTATGTGTACATATATGTCTTATGGATACAATCTATATGGTCATATTTTTATAACTTTTTTGTTACTTTAACTATAAAATAGTTGCCTAACTTTTGACAGGATTATGTACCACTACATTTATGGGCCATTAGAATGTGATTCACTAACAGTAAAAATAAACATCATGGACACAACCTCCAATACTTAACAGATTAACAGAAGAAATACTCTAGAGAGTAGACTGCCAACAGAAGGTGTACAAACAAGCTTTAGAGCCATAAATGCACTGTAGCATGTTCTAGACAGATCAAGAATAATTTATATTAAGAAATTGTGCATCATAATATCCATATGTACATTACCATATGTACAAACTAATGTGTACAAACAATACCATATGCACAAGTGAAATGTGATAAACAACTCAAAATCTTCACAGCATTTAGGGGTGAATGTAAGAAAGGGGAGTGAAATGAGACTCGGCTGAGTTATAACCATACTCTCCCAAATTTGCCTAAAAATTATGGGCTTTCTGGTACATGCCACATACTTTGAGAAAAATCATATATTTGTGCTATTTTTAATTATTTTCATTTAGAAATTTAGAAATTTAGCAGATATTTTCTTCAAATGTATTAATAACTTTTGAAGGCAGCTGTCTGTGTTTATCATTAATTATTGCCTAAACACAGCAAAAGAAAAGGGACTGCTTCTCCCTCCCCACAAAACTTCCCAAATTTGAATATAATATTCTTTGTCTAATCCAGTCTGTTATTAAAGATAGAATTAGCAAGTTTAATAGAACTTTAACCAATTGGGATTTTTGAAAAATGAGTTAAGTCACTGAAAAATGAATTAATACTTAATTAAGAATTAAGGGGAATCTAGCAAAGTTTGCAAAAGAAAATAGTGAATGGAAATCCAAAATATTATTTAGAGAACAAATGTAGATTCTACATACCTTTTTTACAAAATACTTGTTAAGACAAATGGGGAGAAACTGACAAAATGTGATGGCATTACACATTTTCCTAACCAGTGTTCTTAAAGATAACCAGTGAAATTTTAACTTGCTGAAATTAAAGTCCTCCTCTAGCCCTCATCCTACTCACTTTGAGTGCAGCATGACACTCCACTGACCTCCTTTTTTCAAACTCTTACATTCACTGACTTTTGTGACATTTTTCTCTCTTAGACCTACCACTCTAATTGCTATTTCTCAGTTCCTTTTCTTATGCTATTTCTTAAATGTCAGCAAATTCCAGGGTTGTGACCTCCCAATCTTTTCTTGTTCTATGCAGGCTCTAACAGTAATCTCATCCCCTGCATAACTCCCACCGTCTCCTCTAGACAGATGATCCCTACCTAGTTCAATATCTCCAGATCTATCCTCCCTTCTGATTTCGAGCCCCCAGTTCTCAACTGCCTGCTGTACTGATGTAAAGAGAGCTTGATTCTTAATTTACACCTCTAGTTTAACATCTACTAAACTGGATGTATTTATATTTCTCTTACAGCTTATGCCTCCATCTGAGTTACTCCTGTGGTATTTCAATTATCCATTTTGCTAACTCTATTAGTTTCCCAGGACTGCCATAGCAAACTACCACAAACCGAATGGCTTAAAGCAACAAATATTTATTCTTTCACAGTTCTAGATGCTAGAAACCTGAAATCAAGGTTGGTCCTTCCGAAAGAGCCGAGGAAGAGTCTGTTCCACGCCTCTCTCCTAGCTTCTGGTGGTTGCCAACAATCTTTGGTGTTTCCTGCCTGGAAGATATATTGCTCCAATCTCTGAGTCTTATCATATGGCATTCTACCTGTGTCTCCTCTGTGTCTTCACCTGGCCTTCTTACAAAGATTCTAGTCATGGCCGGGCGCGGTGGCTCACGCCTGTAATCCTAGCACTCTGGGAGGCCGAGGCGGGTGGATAGCTCAAGGTCAGGAGTTTGAGACCAGCCTGAGCAAGAGCGAGACCCCGTCTCTGCTAAAAAATAGAAAGAAATTGGCTGGACAACTAAAAATATATAGAAAAAAATTAGCCGGGCATGGTGGCGCATGCCTGTAGTCCCAGCTACTTGGGAGGCTGATGCAGAAGGATTGCTTGAGCTCAGGAGTTTGAGGTTGCCATGAGCTGGGCTGATGCCACAGCACTCTAGCCCAGGCAACAGAGTGAGACTCTGTCTCAAAAAAAAAAAAAAAAAAAGATTCCAGTCATTGGATTAAGAGCCCTCCTACTCTAGTATGACCTTAAAATAAATAATTACATCTGTAATGGAATAATGTATTTTCAAATAAGATCACATTCTGAGGTTCCAGGTGGACATAAATTTTGGCAAATATTATTCAACGTATTACAATGACCAAAGTTGGAATTTCATACTGTTACTTGATACTGTTACATTAACTCACATATTTTAACTTTACTCTCTCAAGTTAGACTTCCTCCTTACCCCAACTAATTATCTTCTTTCTTTTTTCAGTGATTTTTCTAAAGCATAGCTAATCATGTCCCTTTTCTGCTTAGAATTCTGCTATGGTTTCCATTAATATCAACTGACCTTTCAAGCCAAATTAAGCGTCATTTGGGCTCCTATGTTAAAATATATTTATCTTATTCCGTAACACAGCAACTAACACACACTTCCTAAGGCTGTTTCCTTTGCTTTGAACACCTTCCTTAATATTATCAAAGTATTGTTCATCTTTCATGATTTAACTCAGATATCACCTCCTCTGTGAATTCATCCCTGAGCACCACCCAACCATTTTATGATGATCATCAAAATTGGTTATCACTTCATGTTATATTAAAGCAGCAATCTTAAAGTAGAGAATATGTTTTCCTGGGGTGTACATGAAAACTTTCTAAGAGTCCTAACAAACACAGATAGTTTTAAAAAAAAAACAATTTCAAGAGTCACATCTTATATATATTCTCTTCCTTAAAACTTCTTGAGTACAACTGCAGAACACAAGTATTTCTTTCCTATCTCCCCTTTCACAGTGGACATTTTTTTCCCCACCTTATGGGAGGAAAAACAAGACCTACTTCTCATCCATCCCAGTCTTTCTATGATACATTGCCCTGGAGGGCAAAAACTTCTACGACCACACTTGTCAATTATATGATTTTTTTTTTTTTTGCCTATTCCTTGGATTGAATTTAAAGAAATTAGGAATGCTATTATAATTCTCTTCTTTTCCATCAAATTTTTTTTAAAAAATTAATTTTCTCTGTACCTTTACCAAAAAAATGTCACAAAATTTCATTCTACCAATAAGTAATCTTTTGTTCTTCCATATAGGTACATAAACAAATTTTAAAAGTCTCATTCTTCTCAATAAAAGATGACTATCTAATAAGACTTTCCTTCCATGTTTATGAAAATTTGTAAAATATTTTTACATCATGGAGTAATGATGAAAGAATAATTTTTTAAAAAGCATACAATTATTAATGTGAATGAGACATATCAAATATAGCTCAAATGAAGCATAGCTATATACAGCATAGCCACTGTTTCCCTCTTCTATGCTCTTCTGTTTTTTATCTCATGATATATGTTTCTTCATCTATATTTGCCTTTTTCTGCTCAGTCACAAAATTACCTAAATAAAAATACATTCATAGCTTCTGTGTGTATACAAGCAGAGGAGAAGAAAGGAAAGGATTCTAGAAAAAAAAGCTGGAAAAAAAGAAGATAAAATAGGCTGACATATTCATGCTCCAGTTGGCACGAAAATAAAAATGCATTGTATTTAAAATACAGATATGTATTTGAAATGCTGGCATTCTTTTTAATATGATTTTCAGCATTTTAACCATGAGGTAGGTTTGCACAATACAAACTGGTGTGATTAAATGGCAACTGTATGGTCAGTTAGGGCTTATATATAATTCAGGAAAAGAAAAAATATCCTCCTTTGGTCTTGGGATTTGTATTAGACATTTTGACAGTTTGATTATCTGACTTTATAGTTAATGATCCACCAACCCTCAACTTTGCTTTTTATAGATTTTTTTTAAAACACCGAGGCACATTAAATAAGGTCAAACAAAAAGTTAGAAGTAGCAGGTTTATTTATTCAATAAGCATTTATTAAAAACCTACCTTGTGCTAGGACTTGTGGAGTATAAAGAAAAGTCATAATTCTCAGACTTGAAAACTTTACAGTCTATGATGATGTCATACGCATATGTCTCTTCATATATTTCATATACACTGATGACCACCAAGTTCGCATTGCCAGACTATATTTCTCAATGTCTCCTGTGTATCACAAACTAGGTCCTATCACCTAAGGTCCTACAAACACCTTGAATTGAATGTACTCATACAAAGAAATTCATTTTGGACTCACGGGCTCCAGTTTGGAAGTGAGATGGAATGGGCAGATAGAAATGTGCAGAAATAAGGATGAATTCAGCCTACACAGGCCCATATAGATCCCATGGCAGACATCAGAAGGAAGACAGAGAGGGACAGCTCTGAGAGAAATCTGTGAGGAAATGCAAATCTAAATGAAGTATACTAATTTATACTCTGCACTCTGTACTAGTCTGTATATTTTCTCATAAGGGAAGTTCATTAAAACACACCAGCTCTATTATTTGTCTATTGTTGCATAACGAATTACTACAAATTTAATGGCTTAAAACAACATCTATTTATTAGCTCGCAGGTCCGTGGATCAGAAGTCTGGGTGGGTGTGGCCGGGTTCTCTGCTTAAAGTCTCACATGGTTGAAATCAAGGTGTCAGCTGCGCCAGATCAGGTTCTCACTGGGAGGCTGTGGAGAAGAACCTACTTCCAAGTTCATTCATGTTATTGGCAAAACTCAGTTCCTTGTGGTTGTAGGACTAAGGTCCCTGTGTTCTTGTGATCAGCTAACAAGAGATCACGCTCAGCCTCTTAGAAGCCCCTTGCAATTTTTATCAGGTGGTTTCCTTCTCCTTCAAAGTCGGCAATGGAGGATTTCTCTCAGGTAAAATCCCCTTCATGCTTCAAATCTCTGACTCCTTGCTCTGTCAGCAGCTGGAGAAACTCTCTGCTTTTAAAAGGTCCCTGTGATTAGATCAGGCCCTGTATAGTCTCCCCATCTTAAAGTCAACTATGCCATATAACATGAAGTAATCCTGGGAGTAAAACCCACCATCTTCTTTGATCCCAGGAGTATGCCAGGCATGCATTCCAAGGGGAAGGAAATGTTGAGGCCATCTTAGATTCCTGCCTGCCCTGCCAGCTACAGCTTTACTCCTAGTGACACAGTGTAATGACAGAATCACAGTCATCAAGACCCAATATGGTCAAGAATGACCATTTGTTTTTGTGGATTCTAATTTTTCCATGACAAATCTGTATTCTGCCATCACTATTTCCACTAAAGTTAATGTTTGAATTGTTCTATTCAACTGTAAAAAGGGACAGTTAGTAACTGAATATATAAGGAAGGTGAAAAGACTTAATCCCTCTCCTATATGTATCTCCTCTCTCTATCACTATTTTTTTCCTTATTTAGCCCCAAAAGCAAACCGCTTGGAGCCCCTGTTATAAATGAGTATGCTGATGCCCAGCTACGCAACCTGGTGAGAAGAATGCGTCAAAGAACACTCGTCTACAAGAGAAAGTTGGTAGAGGGAGATATATCCTCACCCGAAGCCAGCCCGCAAGCTGGTAAGCATCAGTCCCTCCAAGTACTGGGAAGAAGGAAGTTATGGGGGGAAATGTATTTTGCAAATGTTTCAGTTTGGGCTCCCCCCAAAGCAGACCCTGAGACAGTGATTTGGGTACAAATAGTTTATTCTGAAAGTGATCCAGAAAGGTGAAAGTGGAAAGACAGAGAAGGGAGTGAGACAGTAAAGATGCATTAATAAGAGGGTCATCGCTGTGGCTACTGGGGCTTGCCCCAGCTCAGAAATGGTGTGGATCACACCGAAGAATTATCCTAATGGAAAAGGAGGAAGTCGGTTGGTGCTGTGGCCTATTGCTAACTCCTCAGCACTTTAGGTAAACTTGCTCGAGAAAACCCTCCAGTGGAGACACAAGGAGCCCACTGCAGGTGACCTCCTGGCCTAGAGTATATGCATGAGCCACCCACCATATCTACTATAGTAAGTTTTATGGTAAATATTAAGAATACCCATAATATACAAAGTGAGTATTATAAAAATACAAGAATACTACCTGAGCATCCAACAGAGCAAAGGACATCCACAAACCAATCACATAAGCGGAGGGACAACTATCAACATCCCTAATAATGACAAAAATGTTTATAAAAAAATAATAAGTGCAATAAAGTAGAGCACAAAAGGGATATATGCTATGATTACATCTATGTAAAATATTTATACATGTATAGAAAAAGAATAGAAGAAAGTTGGGTTGTTTAGGAACAGATAAACACAAATCAAATTGATAATTACGTGGGATGGAGTTGAAAGTTTCCTTGTAGTTCTGTGTGAGAGAAGGTAGGATTTCAAAATAATCTATGTATTGTATAACAGTTTCTATTTAAGTAGAAGAAGCCACAATAAATCATACACATCATAGTTTGATAAAGATATGCTGAAAAGAATATTTTGAGCTTTATTTACCTATAGCTTGAAGGATATGTGTGAGGACAAAGAATCACCAATCTAAACCCTGTGGAATGATACACATTTCTAATGTCTTTAATCTGGGTAAATCCAAAGCCCTGACTGTATTTATGCTCTGAAATATGTGAAAACCAAGATTGTATTTAAAATATTCTATTTGACACCTTATTAGTGAGCTTGAACCATGTTATGCATTTCCAAATTCCAGTGTTTTCATTGCTTGTATATTTTCATAAATGTTAAGGTTTTATTTTATTTTTACTATATATATTTAAGGTGTATGACATGATGTTTTGTTTTATATACATATAAAAACTATTTTTATATATTTCAATTTATTTATAAAGTGAAATAAATGTCACTAATCTAAATGTCATGAAGGTTTTACCTCATCTGTCTATATTGAGAGGGATTCTCAAATGTTCTCACTTTAAGAAATCCAAAGTTTTTGCTCATTAAGTTAATTTAACCTTTTAAAGTTATTTCATCTTTTTTTTTCCTGTGAAGCAAAGCCCATAGCTGTATCATCAACACAAGAAAGCAATGCTAAGCTAACAAAAGAACAATACTACAGCATGTTGTGTTGCAAATTCCAGAAGATGCCTCTGACAGAGTACCTAAAGCGAATTAAACTTCCAGAAAGTATAGATTCCTACTCAGGTACTATCAAAGGGCGGACTATCCCTGTGGGAGGACTGGCTATTTTAAGAACCCCTGTGATCCAAAGTCATAGATAGCTGCTGTTTTTCCTAGCCCATATTCTGAATCTATCTAGAAAGCAGAATTGAAATTATATAATCTGCAAAGGGTCATTTGTCCCTTTCTGGTGAAAATGAGAGCTAAAATAGTCCTGCCTATAGTTAGTTTTCTTTTGTTTTTTTGTTTGTTTGTTTGTTTTGTTTGAGACAGAGTCTCACTCTGTTGCCCGGGCTAGAGTGCCATGACATCAGCCTACCTCACAGCAACCTCAAACTCCTGGGCTCAAGCAATCCTCCTGCCTCAGCCTCCCAAGTAGCTGGGACTACAGGCATGCGCCACCATACCCGGCTAATTTTTTCCATATATTTTTAGTTGTCCAGCTAATTTCTTTCTGTTTTTAGCAGAGACAGGGTCTCGCTCTTGCTGAGGCTGGTCTCGAACTCCAGACCGCCAGCGATCCTCCCAGAGTGCTAGGATTACAGGCGTGAGCCACCACACCTGGCCACCTGCCTATATTTAAAAGGAAGTCTGGAGCCTGTCTTGCTCCTAATTATCTTTGAAAAGAAGGCCCCAAAGTGCTCACCAATATGTACACTGACACCAAAAAATAGAAAAAAAAATCATTATAAAGTGTGTCTTCTTCCATGCATCGCATTGTTGATTATTCTAATTGAACAAATCCCCTCCTGTGGCCTCCATGGCAGAAGGAGGCCATGTGTGAAGGGACATTGGCTGCCTTAATGGGCTGATTCTCTGCCCTCCTCACTCAGCGCCATACCCCTTCCTGCAGCTTAACCACCTGCTGCTGCAGTGAAGCCTGAGCAGTGTCCCTCTGACTTTTCTTGAGTGTCCCCTTTCTTGATCCAAATAGCGCAGTTACCCATGGGACAGACTCAGAATGGCCACTTCTCTAGAAGACTAAAAGGAAACCCTGCACTGTTGGAAAAGTTGACAAGATCACTTAACATCTCTTGTAAAGCCGGATGCCCCCCACTCTAGAGGCAGAATTGTGTTGAATGTTTAATGGAGTAGAGCAAATTTCTTCTCTCCAGAGGATGATGCCCCATCTTTACCAAACTAAGCAAGAGAATTCTTTTCATGCTCATTTCGTGCCATTTGGATCACTCCAGTTGCTCTTTTTCTAGATCGACTCTATCTCCTGTGGCTCCTTCTCATCACCCTTGCCTACAACTGGAACTGCTGGCTTATCCCGCTGCGCCTCGTCTTTCCATATCAAACACCAGGCAACACACCCTACTGGCTTATCACAGACACTATGTGTGATATCATCTACCTTTGTGATATCCTTTTTGTCCAGCCCAGACTCCAGTTTATAAGAGGAGGAGATATAATAGTAAGTGGGATTTGGGAAAAGCAGAAACTGTCAAATGAATGATAGTGAATCAGCCTATGAAAAAAATAAGCTAGCAATATTTTTTTATTTAATGTTTGGCTATCTCTGCATGGATAACTACAGAAAACTATCGGTAATAATGATAAAAAAAAACCAATAGCAACAAAACAACCACTGAGTGTTCACTACATGTTGGAGAATATGCATCTCCCTGTGCCTCAGTCTCCTCATCTTTAAAATGGGAATAACAACAGTACCTTCATAATGTTGATAGGAAGATTAAATGAATGGAGGCCAGTGAAGTTTCTACAGCCATGTCTGGTGCATAGTGAGGGACTATTAAATGTTAGCTACCGTTACGATTCTAGCTAAGTTATTTATAACACTTCACTTAATTCTTTCAATAACATTATGAAAAAGATGTTATTAGCCCCATTTATAAGTAAGGAAAATGAGGTTTGGACAGGGTAGATGATTTGTTCATGGCATAAAGCTAGACAGTAGCAGAGCCAGGATTTAAACCCATGCCTTGACTTCAAAATCATCCTGGTTCAGGTTGGTGAGTTTTTCAGAATTTGACAATATTTGAGGATACAAAGATAGTGCCAAGTCTGAAATGTTGAAGCCACACACATCTTTTACCCAAATAATGTTTTTAAAGATGTATAAATTATCCATGCAAAAGGAAGAAACAATTTAATATATATTCCTCAGTAATCAAGCCTCAAACAGTCTGTGAGACAATTGTTTTCTATCATATTACAGTCCGCCATTCACGTCAATATTTTTTTAAATAAGACAGGTATTATTTCATTCATTAGACCCCTTCCCTGGACTATTCAACCTTCTTAGGAAACAGCACAGTGTTGTGAGAAAGTATTAGGCTGTAAGATTTTAGAAAACAGACTATATCTAGTTTATCAATTGTATAGTCTGCACCAAGCACAGTGCCTGCATATAGCACAGAAATCAAGTCCAAGGTGACAGATCTAGACACTTTGGGAAAACTTAACTTAACAAACAAAGCTGTCATGAGCCTTTTTTTTCTTTTTTTTGAGACAGAGTCTTGCTCTGTTGCCTGGGCTAGAGTGCCATGGTGTCAGCCCAGTTCACAGCAACCTCTAACTCCTGGGCTCAGTAATCCTCCTGCCTCAGCTTCCAGGAGTAGCTGGGACTATAGGCATGCGCCACCATGCCTGGCTAATTTTTTCTATTTTTAGTTGTTTGGCTAATTTCTTTCTATGTATAGTAGAGACGGGGTCTCGCTCTTACTCAGGCTGGTCTTGAACTCCTGACCTTGAGCGATCCTCCCGTCTCGGCCTCCCAGAGTGCTAGGATTACAGACGTGAGCCACCACGCCCGGCCTGTCGTGACCCTTTTAATCAGTACAGAATCACTGCACTGTCCAATATGGTGGCTACTAGGCATATATGCCTATTCAAATTTAAATTTCAATTAATTACAATTAAATTACATTAAAAATTCAGGTTTCTCAGCCACACTATCCATATTTCCAGCACTCAACAACCACATGTGGTTAGCAGCTATCACATCAGACAACACAGAAGACTTCCACCATCACAAAATATACTCTCAGATAGTGCCATAAAGGAATGAGAAAGCAACGAGCTATCAAGATCTCCATCAAGAGAGCCAAACCACAGAGAGGAAGCCACACACCTCACAGACACGTGCAAATCACAAACATGTAGAACAGCTCTACAGTTGTTTTGTTTTCTTTTGCTTTCTAATGATTATGATATCTACTGGCCTATCTTCTTTTCATTCTTTACTTTCAAATTCATCGTGACCCATTTCTCATGATCAAATGTAATGCCCTACCTCAAAAACTAGCATTCTTACCCTTAGGAGAAATTATCTTCTCCTGAATTTATTCTCAGTGTTGAGGGAATTTCATAGTCAACCCAATCAATCTAAGAAAGAAAGAAAAATTTATGTTTTCACAGGCACATACCCAAGTCTCATAAGCACTACCCCTTTACCCCTTCCCCAGCTAACCGGGAGGATGGTTCCTTTCCAACTGCTGCCATGGTGACATCCTCCTCATGAGTCCCATTGAGGGCTGCACAGAACATGTCCTCCAACATCACAAGAGGAGGAACAAACTGACCGTGTATATGGCACCTTAAGTTCGTAGATATTTTTGTAGAAGATAAACAGATTCCTTAATACTACTTCTGAATATTTTCTTTTGAATCTCCAAGAGATCTTAAATTATCCAAAAGCTGAAAGGAGTAGTTTTGGTTATTTTTTCTCTTAAAAAAAATATTATTTTCTGGGGACTGTTTCCTCTGTTTGAAATCTTTCCTAGAAAGGAATTCTAAAGGCAAGAGCCAAAGCTGTAGCAAAAATCTATTCAAAATATTCCTTGTGAGGACTTCAGAGCATTAGTTAACTCTCCAGCACTCTCCCCAGAGCTCACTGGCAGCTTGATGAATGATGATGATGGTGTACAAAGAAGAAGTAAACATCAACAAAAAAAAAAGAACACTAATTTCAACCTCCATTAGATGCACAAGGGGGGAGAAAATCAATGTTTGACAAATGGAAAATGACAAAATCAGTAAGAGGAGACTTTCATTTTCAGTTTTCTAAGGGGCCTTTGCACACAATAGAGTGTTAAAACCAAGAAAAATAACAAATAAAAACACACTCAACGGGCTTTATTTAAAATGCATTATCACAACCTACAAATATAGAGCAGGAAATAATTGCTTTATTTGTTCAGAAGAAGTTTAATGGTTTCTTTAATTTAGAGTAGGTAGTTTTAGCCTTTGAAACTTGATTACATTTCGGTAGGAAGACTATGTACATTGATTACCCAACCTGAAGGTTTCACTACATTTCGTCATCCATGCTACTATTGGTGTACACCACCAGATTATTCGTTCATTCATTCATTTATTTAACAAACATTTATTCAATACCTACAGTTGCCATGTAGGTATTGAATATGTAGGTATTGAATATGTACGTAGGTATACCTACATACTTTGTTTACTTATTGAATACCGCATCAGGACTGGAGGATGGAAATATGAATTCCCCAAGGCCTTGAGAGAAAACAAACAAATAACAGACAACAGATCGAGGTGTCAAACAGCCACAATAGAGGGTATCAGCAGGGTTTACAAGTTTTCCACAGCATTTATTTGTATCTTCCTTCTGAAACTAATTCTACACAGAGGATAGAATTTTGAATCAAGGACAAACAAAAAAGTCTATTCTATATGTTCCCTTATAGATAGCAGAAATCAAACTGGAAATGGCAGTGGAGATGATTTAGGTATGAGACACTGACATATACAACACTTTGCTAAACCCACCAATCACAAGGACCCATGGAAATGCTCAGGGCCATCTAGTAACACCATCAATTAGGCCTTCCTTTATAGTCACCTGCTTTGGACACTTAATCTTCTCAATTCCTGTTTATAAATGGATCTGAAAAAAAAATTAACTACTCCCTTCTCTGTGCTCCATGTACCTTACTCATAATTCTATTATTTAATTTTGTTAAATAACGATTAGGCTAATTATGATGTAGAAGACACAAACAGATCAGGGTCAAATTCCACTTCTGAAATTTGCTAATAGAATTAACTTGAAGAAAATTAACTTGCCCTTTCATTGAATAAAATCTTTTTTGATCCGAAAAATGGGAATAGTAGTACCCACCTCATAAATCTATTGTGAAGATTAGATAAGACAGCGTATACATCTAGCTGAGGATCTGTGGATGTCCATATGCTGATGTCTCTCTCTTTCTTAAATGAAAATAAATTTCTTGAGAGTAGGGACACTATTCAATCCATTTCTTTATCTATCCTAGGAACTCAAAGAGTATACTCAAAAAATGTTTGAAGGAGTCAATAAACGGTAATTTTGGTTCAAGAATTTTCTTTCCTTGAATAATTATTTAATCTACATTATAGTTGTCTCAGATATTATTATTTCTGAAATACCTCTATCTGTTTAATGTAAAAGCATGGAGTTTCTATCAATTGTTTATCAGAAGAGTAGTGTTAATAAGTAAATATACTAACACCTGGGTAGATCTTCAAAAACTATCTGTTGGAAAAGGATTTAGGTGCAATTAACATATCCTTCCTAAAGTAAGCCTGCCCTGAAGAAATGTCACCTGCATAATGATGAGGCTTAAAAGAGGGAGAGAGAATTAAAAAGGGTGACATTTTAAAAATAAGTGCCTAATTGTTACCGGTGAGCATGCTGATCCTCATAAGGCTAATGATGCCAAATTTATTTAGTACTCTGAAAAAGAGAGATTTTAAAATCACTACATGGCATTTCATTTAATCTAGCAAGTTTTAGTTGCATTTACATTTATTCAATCGTAGGACTACAGACAACCCTGAAAGTAAACAGATAAATGTGCTAAAAACGTTCTTCCTGGATGTGGGGAGGAGGTGGTATTTTAACTCTACTACTCAGCATGTGAAATGTGTCTGTCCGTCCCATATAAGCTTTGAAGGAGGTGACTGATTTTACTCAAGCATGGTGCATGATTTATAAGGCTATCAACTTAAAGCAGCATCAATGTTTACCTGTGGCTCAGTAAGCCATTTTGTTCATATTTAAAATCATTAAATGGTAAGCAATGTATTTTCTAATATATTTCTGTAAAACTTAAATTGTGTATATGAGTAAAAATTATAACCAAAAAAAGTTGGGGGGGGTGGCAGGAAAGGGGACATTGACTAACCAATCTTTAACATTGCTCAGCAGTAGTTTAAAATGTCTGAACTTCGGCAGCCTGGATGACAGTTGTTCTAAGATGCCGCTTCCATGTGTACAAGTTATAATACTTTGATCAACTAAAAGCACTTAGAAAATCCCTTTCTACATATATCTGAAACATATGACTAAGTCAAATATTAGGATTAATTCTTTTAGGTATGAATATTAACAAATGCCACCCTATTTATCCATCACTTATTGCACATTTATTGAACACCTACTATGTATTAGACATTGCATTAGGAACTGAGGAAATAGAGGACAAAGATATGGATCCTACTTTCTTACATAGCTCAGAATATGAAGGACAGAGAGACAAAAGAAAAATAGTGGGATTTTATGTTGTGAGTCATGACAAATGTGCTATAGGTGCTATGAGGCTCAGAGAAAACCAAGTGAAGGAGGGGTCCAAATCTTGATGGATGAGTTAAGAGTTATCTGTACCCTTCCACTCCAATAAAAAAAGGAAAAGCATGTTTTGAGCCCTGGGAATAGCAAGAGCAAAGGCATCAAGGTAAGAAACTCCAATGCATTTGAGGAACTGCTGACCACGGTAGGTATGGGATACTCCAGGAGGTGAATGGGATGCAGAAAGGAGAGCCTCGAATACCATAAAAGGGAACTTGGATTTTTTATTAAAGTCATGTGGAGTCAAAGTATTTGACATAAATGGGGATCATTAAAAGATCTGATTTAGAGAGACCATTTGGCTGACAAAATAGACTGGATCAAGAGGAAAAGACTAAAGGTAGAGATACCAATACCTGTCTGTGGCCATAGCACCCTGAACGTGTTTGATCTCATCCGATCTCAGAAGCTAAGGAGGGCTGTGCTTGGTTAGTACTTGGATGGGAGATAGCAATGCCAAAAGGCGAGAATGGACGTGAGAAAATACTTGGAAGAAGAGTCAGTAGAACTTGGCTGCTGGTTGGAAGAGCGCTGGGGGAGAATGAGTAGTGTAGGTTCACTAACCAGTGTAGATGAAGATGCTCATAGGATACCCAATAGCAGGAGGAGGAGGAGCACCGCTAGGCCTGAGGGCAATGGAGAATCATGATGAACTCAGGTTTGGAACTGCTAAGTAAAGAAAACACCAAGGGTAACACACGTAACCTAAACATCTGTACCCCCATAATATGCTGAAATAAAAAAAAAAAAGAAAACACTGGGCAGTTGCTTGTATGGATCAACAGCTTCAAGAAAGTGATGTTAGGCGCAGGTAGAGATGTGGTAACATCAACACACATGGTGATCTTTGAAACTATAAAAAATAGGTGAGATTTCCCAGGAAGAAACAAGTATATTGAAAAAAGAAAAGACAATGTTAACTTTTTTTTTTTTTTTTTTGAGACAAGGTCTTGGTCTGTAGCCCAGGCTAGAGTGCAGTGGCGTCATCATAGCTCACTGCAGCCTCAAA
>NW_012144966.1:16741479-16745483 GCF_000956105.1 Propithecus coquereli
GACAAAGAGGATGACTATTCTTTGTAAATGCTACACAGCTTATTTCAAACTCTTAATTACTTTCTTGAGTTTGAATAAGGGCTTAATTAATTCATATATTTAATTGTGATCACTCTTCCTTTTGAATTCCTTCAGCATATCCTGCCTGTCTATGGCATTGCATTACAGTTACAGTCATGTTGACACACAAGGACATTTAGGTCAACAATGGACCGTATATATAGTGGTTGTCCTGTAGATCACAATGGGGGAGATCAAGATGGCAGACTAGAAGAAACCTGCACTTGCCCCTTTCAAGGACAGGATCAAGAGTTGCTATAGAGGTTCACCCACAGATCGACTGTCTTGGAGAAAGCATTATGAATCATCAGAGAAGAGACTGGAGACACCCAAAGCAGGGGAGAGAGATGTGGGATGATCTGCTCAGCAGGATTGAAACATACTTGGAGGAAGTGTCCACATATGGAGAAGAGTTAAGGGAGAGATTGCAAGGGCTCTGCACTCCCTCAGTGGACATGCAACCTGAGCTGCAAGGGGGCTCCCCCATAACAGCAGGTTTCCAAACCGATCAGAGAGTTGCTTGGAGACTGTGCAGCAGGACTGCACCAGAGAGTTGGCACAGTGGGGTCCCTACAGCTTCTGCTCTCAGGTCACTGCAACAGATGCCACTCTGCATTATCAGCCTTAGAGCATCCAGTCTGCAGAGGGATGGCCTTCACTGCAGCCGCGACCCCATTATCCCTCCCAGGACAGAGAGGGAATGGGGAGGAAAGGTGCTCTCACATGCATTGTGACTGGGTGCCATGTACTCCCCCAAAGCCCCTACTGGCTGCCTCTCAGGGATCTGAACAAAGCAGGTGCCCACTGGCCCTAAGTATCTGCCAGCCACTATCATCTTGCCATCTTGATAGTGCCACCACTACCACCTGAGTAGCACGGCAGCAGCTGCCATAGTCAAACATGGGTGAAGGGAGAGCCCCAGCCACTGCAACTCCCAGGCAGGATGCCGCATACCTCCTCAGTCCTGCCAGCTGCAGGTGGCCTAGCCACTTTGGGGCTCGGAACTACCCCACTGCTAGCTGTGATTCTATGACCTGCCCAGGCACTGGCCAAGGACCCCTGAATTGTCCAGACATCCACCAAGGTCCCACGACCCACACAGGCACCCCTGAAGATCCCACGACCCACCCCACCACCAGCTGCGGTCCCGTGACCTGCCAAGGTGTCTGCCAAGGTACTGCAATGTTCCCAGGTATCTGCCCAGATACTACAATGTGCTCAGGTACTTGCCAAGATCCCGTAACCCAATCTGCTGCCAGCTACAGTCCTGTGGCATGTCCAGGGGCCCACTAAGGTCCCATGAAATGTACAGGCACCTGCCAAGGTCCCAGAGCCTGCCCATGAACTAGTCAAGGACTTTTGACATGCCCAGACACACACCAAGGTCCCACAATTTGCCCCACTGCTAGGGGCAGTCCTGTGATGCATTCAAGTGCCCACCAAGGTCCTGTGACCTACCCCAGGCACCAGCCGAGGTCATGCCACCTGCCTCCATGGAGAGAGATTTGCCCAGCCTCTGGTAAGAGCTTCCAACAGTGGCTCTGTTGGAAAAATATCCCCTAGCACTGGCTTGGACTGTGACAACCACACAGAATGGAACGATGCAGGAGAACAGCTGCATTACAGGCTCTCAGTGCGTCTGCCCCTCTCCCACTGGGTCAGTCCTCCAGAGTAGGAGACAAAAGCATGTCTAGGGATCTGTCCTCCTTTTCACTAAGTAGAAGAGTTTCCAGCAAAGGAGAACAGGTACACCACAAACCGACCAGCCCAAAGCTGAGAGAAGAGGTTTCAGATGAGAAGAAAACAGCAAAAGAACTCTGGCAACATGAAAAAACAAGACTTTTTGATATTTTTCATTTATGTCCTGAAATATTTTTTTGACTTCTTTGTATTGGTTTTCAACTTTCTCTCAATCCCATTCTTCTAATTTGCCATCCATATTCTGAATTCCATTTCTGCCATTTTGGCAATTTCCTTTTGGTTGGGGTCTGTTGTTGTAGATCTATTGTGATCCTTTGGGTGTACTGAACTATCAATCCAGCAATCCCACTGCTGTGTATCTACTCAGAGGAAAAGAAATCATTTTAGGCATCTGCACTTGAATGTTTATCACAGCACAATTCGCAATTGCAAAGATATGGAATCAACCTAAGTGTCCATCAATTCATGAGTGGATAAAGAAAATGTGGTGTGTATAAATAACATGGAGCCATAAAAAGAGATGAAATAATGTCATTTGCAGCAACTTGGAAGGAACTGGAGACCATTATTCTAAGTGAAGCATCTCAGTAATGGAAAACCAAACACTATACATTCTCACTAGTAAGTGGGAGCTAAACGATGGGTACACAGGGGCTCAAAGAGATATAAAGGACATTGGAAACCAGTAAGTGGGGGGTTGAGGGATAAAAACTTACCTACTGGGTACAATGAAGACTATTCTGGTGAAGGGCACACCAAAAGACCTGATTTAAGCATTATACAATGTACCCATGTAACAAAAACATTTGTACCCCCTTAAAACTTTGAAATTTAAAAAAGATTATAATGGAGCTGAAAAATTTCTATCACCTAGTTACTTCGTAGCCATCATAACATCATTGCACAATGTATTACCCATATATTTGTGAGGATGCTGATGTAAACAAATCTATTGTGCTGCCAGATGTATAAAAATATAGCACAGTTATGCACAGTACATAATACTTGATAATGATAATAATGACTATGTTACTAGTTTATGTACTGATTATACTATAATGTTTGTCATTATTTTAGAGTGTAGTCCTTCTACTTATTAAAAAAAAGTTAACTGTAAAAACTTCCAGGCCTTCAAGCTCCATTCATGGTAAATGCCCTATACAGATGTACCATTTTTTATCTTTTACATCATATTTTACTGTACCTTTTCTATGTTTAGATACACAGATATCATACTTACCATTACGCTACAATTGCCTACGGTATTCAGTAAAGCAACATGTTGCCCAGGTTTGAAGCGTAGGAGCAATAGGCCATACCATATAGCCTGGGTGTGTAGTAGGCTATACCACGTAGGTTCACGTAAGTACACTCTATGATGTTCACACAACGAAATCACCTAATGATGCATTTTTCAAAACATATCCCCATCATTAAGCAACATATGACTGCATTTTTGTAATTGGTTATTCCACTGTTAGATTGTTAACTTCTTGTGGGCAGAAACAATACCTTACTCCTATTTCAACCCCAACATGCTTTGCAATGTGCCTTGCACACAGTTTAGTGTTGGTCAATACTTCCTTAATTCAATTTTCTACAATTCAATGAGAAATAGATTATCTCTGCTTACATATATCCATGCCAATGTGTTGATATTAAAATGACTAATAACTGTCTGCATAGAGAAGTTGAGAAGGGAGTTGAGCAATTGAATGGAGTAAAAAGATCATTACAGAGCCTACAATGGAGCATACAAGTTCCATTCATGTTAGGTTAACAATCCAGTAGGGGAATAACCAAGTACATCCACGCCCAGTGGGTTCTGGGATAGCACTAGACAAGTCAACAGCTCTGTGCTCCTGCTTTCTTTTTTGAGAGATATTATTTTAGCAACTGTTCTGTATGTCTCTCGATGTTATAAGGATCAATATCCAGAGGATAAAATCAATGAGGTTTGATCATATGATGCAATTTCTAAACCAATACTTTTAGTAAGTAATTTGTTTATAATAGCTAATCTGGATAATTCAAACTAGATGTTCAATTCCCATTCAATAACAATAGGCTTTGAAATTCTGTTACACAATTAATTACCTCAACTCTATTTTTCATGTGTGGTCTTACAATGTGTATTTAATTGTTCTTAACTGTGTTAAGACATCTTAAATTTTTTAATATACTCTTTTTTTAAGACCATGAAAATGAATAATTATTCTGCATAAAAGAATTTATTATTGTTA
>NW_012144966.1:16746244-16747330 GCF_000956105.1 Propithecus coquereli
GAGGTTATTCGTGGTCTTTGCACTGTTAACCTTGATGCAATGAGAGAAGTAGGAACAAGCCAAATTGCCACCAAATTGCTATGGGTTAAGGATAATATGAGGGAAGTATGTGGAGTAAAGCAATGTGAGTGACTCTCTTGAGAAGCTTGACTATGACAAACAATAGGGCAATAACGAAAAGAAAACAAAAGCCAAGGAAATTTTTTTGTTTTAAAATGTGAGAAGATGGAGCATATGTATAGGCTGAGGTAGGAAGGAACCAGTAGAGAGAAATTGCTATAACTATTAACAAAGTGAGAAAATAATTGATGAAATTGTCTAAATTAACTGAAATATAAATATAAATATATTTCAGGTGGATTCAAATGAGCTAAAGAGACACTACAGGAGTTCTACAAAATTTCAGGTAGGTAATGTACAAACGATTTCAAAATTGTTCAAGTGATTTCTTACCATTTTGACATTAAGTCTCATCTACAGATTTCTCCAAACAAATCATCTTCCTTTGTAACAAAACTCACACAGATGAAGTTTTATTAGACAAAGATAGGCCTGAAGTTTCTGCCTCTCAATAATTACATGATACATTTCCTTGTATGTGCAAATGGGTAATTCAACATATGGGTCTTTATTAAGCAAACTAAAATAAGTTAGTGCCTACATTTAAATTCTGATTTAAATATCAATAAAGGAGTATGGGATATATTTTGTCTTGCCCACAGAATTCTAGCCTCCAATTCATGTAACATAATGGTGTGAACATCTGCAAAATTGTTTCTACTCCTATTTCTTTCCTGTTCATATAAGCAAAATAAGAAATAGAAAAGAGGCAATTATTTAGATCATAGAATCTTCCTTTACTCAAATAAAAATATAATCTTACGTTTTATTGCCGATAATTGTATTCAAAGTACTTTCTTATATGACTGAGATACAGGCATAGCTTGGAGGTTATCCAAGGTTACCCAATCTGTCTGAGTCAACTCCAGTCTCCCACTTCAAGGATAACATTCTAGTGGTCTCAAATTTTGTTTAAAAGAATACAAATCTGGATTTAGGTCCCAAACTATCTCTGTTGGAGATCTA
>NW_012144966.1:16758842-16759671 GCF_000956105.1 Propithecus coquereli
TTTTCTATTTGTCCTTTTTGGCCAGTTAATGAATGCCTGGTATATAGGCTGTAAAATTAAAGTCTTAGATTAGATTACTCCTAAATTACCTTACTCATTTAAAATTCTATAATTCGAAAAAAAATGCAATCATATTTTTACACCACAAAATTACTTACATACTCAATTACAACTCAAATATTTATCAAGGAGGAACCAGTTAAATATACGAAGAAACAGATATATAACAGAATAGTTTGTGGTTTTAAAAGAATAAAGAGCAAGTTTTCTATGTGCTGATATAGAAAGAACTCCAACATAAATTGCTAGAGAAAAAACTAGTTACAGAACAGTTGGTACAACAATGCTAACTTCTGTATAACAAAAAGAAAAAATATTCAATTTTTCTATATTTGCATAAATACTGGAAGGCTACCAAAAAAAACTAACAAAAATGGTTACTGGAGGTGGAAAGGAGAAGGACAAAGGAAAATCAGGATGGAAGGGGGCAAGAGTCAGAGCATGACTTTTAAAGGTATATATTTCACATTGTTTTGAACTATGTGAATGTATTACCTATTTAAAAAGATTATACGATATAAAGATGTTATAACTCACAGCTTCATTGGGTACCTAAAAAAATTTTGAGGACAATCAGAATTTGAAATTTTTTACAAATCTTTAACAATGGTAATGTTGGCCGGGCGCGGTGGCTCACACCTGTAATCCTAGCACTCTGGGAGGCCAAGGCGGGAGGATTGCTTGAGCTCAGGAGTTCGAAACCAGCCTGAGCAAGAGTGAGACCCTGTCTCTACTACAAATAGAAAGAAATTAGCCAAACAACTAAAAA
>NW_012144966.1:16761831-16783644 GCF_000956105.1 Propithecus coquereli
CGCGCCCAGCCTAAAAGAAATGTTTTTTAAGCTTGATTTTCAATAAGCATTACAAATAAAAATATAACTAGAGGGTAGAAATACAATAAAGCAAAAATCTCTGAAAGTTAAGCACCATACTATAAAATGTACTTCCCAAAGGAAAATATCACTAAACAAGATCTAGCTTTTTAAGAAGACATATGAATAAAATTATTTTTACTAACAAATAAAACCTATTTCTTATAGCTTTATTTAAATAGATGTATCTAAGACTAACATACTTTTGGATTTCTTTTGCTTGTTTTCTACATAGTACACTTCATTTTTTGAGTTTAATCATCACCTAGAGTCTATAATGGACAAAGCGTACATCTACAGGTAAAGTATAACTCACAATACTTGGGTGGAGGGGAAAACGCAATGGTATAACATTTTAGACAGCATTTAGCAGGAATGTGACTTCCCTGTTAAAGAAAAGGAAATAATTTCAGATTTTGGCAATATAAAATATAGGAGTATGTTCTGCAACAGATTTGGATATTTTAAATGAAATAAAAGTATGAAAATCTTAACAGGTTTTAGAAGAATATTAGATTAAAAAATAGGAGTTATTACCTGCTTCAGTCAAAATAAGTACAGAAAAACATGCTCTTTCGAAAGTTGACTTTCTCTCTCATGACAATCCATTCCTAATCTGAATTTCATTCATTTGCTGATCTGAACTTCACTTGCACAGAGACCTCTAGTTGCAGTTCATTGCAGCATAAAGTCCCACGAGCTTTTCAGAGATATCCAGTTAAATCGGTGTGGCATATTTTATGGGACTCAAATGGAGAGCTGACCCTTGAGGCATGCCTTTCACAGAGTTGACTCATACCATCTGTGAAAAGAAAGGAAGTTTTTTTTTTTTTTACACTCTGTCAGTCCCAGTCAAGACACTGCAGTCAGAAAACATGCAGTGGCACCATCACTTTATACTACACTAATGAAAGTTAACAGTTCACAAATCCAAAGCAAGGGAGTTCAGCAGAGACTTTAAGGAAAAGAAAATGTTAAAATAGGCTGTATTCCAGAAACAACATGAACCTTTATTTTGCATCCATTCTTTCGGACAGAGTCTTTCGAACAACTGGATACTTGCTGTTTACTCTGCACCTTAATGCCTGTATTTATTACTGGGCTTCAAACTATGAAGGAATTGGCACTACTAGATGGGCATATGATGGTGAAGGAAACAAGTAAGTTCTAATTTTGAAAGAAACTTTTATTGATTCTTCTTAACTTTCTGTTTCAGTGTATGAATTTTCTTAAGCCAGTGTTTTTGAAACTGTAGGACATAACCCATTCATAGGCTGTAAAACCTTTTTAGTAGGTCAGTATGTTTTTAACTGAAAGAGAATAGAGGAAAATATTAAGAGAATAGAAAATACCAGAGTCTGTCTGACAGGTAGTAGAAGTGTGTGTGTGTGTGTGTGTGTGTGTGTGTGTGTCTGTGTGTGTGTGTGTGCGTGTATGTATCCTGGGTTAGCTTTTGAAATGCATTTCCTATACTGGGTCATGATCAAAAAAGTTTGAAAGCTTCTACTTTAGACAACCAAGCAGTAAGGTAACTTTTAATAACTCCAATGCTGATTGTTAGTAATGAACAATGTTAATCATTTAGAGGGCAGGTGCATTGGCTAATTAGTTTACCACTGAAGGGTTTTATGGGTTTATGAGTCAGCTATAACCACTAACTCAATTAAACACTTAGAGAGTAACGAGGATCATAAATTAAACTTGACAATTAGGTATGCTAGTGTCCCAGGAATAAAAGAGATCATTTGAAAAATTTAGAGCAGTAGAATCATGACTCAATAATGGCAACTGGGTTATTTAATAGTGAAATTTCCATTTGGAAAGGACTTGGCATGAGGTAGACTCCACTAACTTTCTGCTCCAATGACATGACATTGAACATATAACAAGGCAATGTCCTTACTGGGAAAAAGAGGCCCCAGCATTACCTTGAAGGGCAACTCACTGCAGCCTTGGGATGGAGAGCAATTATAGGATAGAGCAAAGAGAGTGAAAATAACTTTCAAAATGACACACTACCTAGAGTGAGTTGGATGCGTTGAAGGGATTATAACAACATTTTTTGAACTTCTAATCAGAACTGATTTTAAAGAATTTGAAGCCAGAAGTTCCACTGATTGGGAAACACACACACACACACACACACACGAAATCAATTTCCAGAAAGTTTATAACCAAACCTATAAGTTTATAATCAAAATTACTTAGTAATTCTCATCAGAATATAAATTAATTTAAGTAGGAATTTACTTTGATATAAATAAGTAATTTGCACGAAAACTTGAGTAAGATACCAACTATATTAAAGATGGTCTGAAAGTGAGTATGTAACCCAACACCAATAGGTACCTGTGTCTGGTAACTGTTTTTGTCAAATTAGCAAAAAAATAAGGTTGCATCAGAATGCCTTCCAGAAAAAGTGGAGCTATTTCTCTCTTCACACCAGGATGCCTCTTGGCAGAGTTTCTAGGAAGCAGATCTTGTTCCCAGTGCCTCGTACACTGGTATATAATAGACAATATATGTTGGGTATGTGATAAAGGCAGGAAGGAAGAGAGAGAGGGAGTATGGAAAAAAGGAAGGAACAGCTATATTGCATTATAACAAGAAGAAAGAAATTTCAACCTCAACTCATAAGAAACTTAAAGTAAAATGTGCCATTGTTTTAGATTTCTAATTCCAACTACCTGAAGTATTCCCTCTAAAATACAAGATAAATTACCTGTTTTAATTTTTGTTGTTAAGTTACTTGCTGTAATTGGTTGTTTTAAATAAATTTCTAGGTGAATATAATGATAACAGTTTTCAATTGATTGCTGAATTCTCTAAAACATAAGAAACATCTCCAAAGGCTGAAAACAAACTTGTGTACTGAAGCTGGAGTAGAATAGGGAATGAGAGTGTGGTAACCACTAAAGAATAGAAATAGAGGGTAACTTCTTAATCAGTAGAAGAAAAAAAAAATAAGAAAATTAAAAAAGAAAACCAACAATCAGAAAAAAAGACAAAAATAAAAAAAGGCAGTAGTAGGGAGAAGTATAGGGAAGGCAGGATGTAGAAAGCACAAAGTAAGGTGGTAAGAACAATTTAAAATATATCAATATGCACAGTAAATTAATATGGAATAAACTCACCTGCTAATAAAGATTGTCAATTAATATTAGTCAAAATAAGCTTTAAAACAAAAAACATTTTAGGGAAAAAGAAGGTCACTCATGCAACGGTAAAAGGTTTGACTCACCATTGTCAAAAGACAAAATTACAACCAATTTAGTTTAAAGATCTTAATTGGCTTTTATTTGTGATTCTAGAATCAGGCAATACCTCATTCCATAAAGTAGAATGAATATTCTGGTGAGCTGCACAGAGGAGGTTAGCTTTACAGGCAGAAAAGGGCTGAAGGAAGCAAAAATAGAGGAAAAGCAGATTGGTCATTTCCAACTTACTCCTTGTAAAGGTGAAAGCAGAGGGGACTTCCTTATCATGCCAGCTGAACTGGCCTCTTTGGGGATTTGGCTGTTATCTATCTTCTGATTTCTTGGAATGTCAGAATATCAAGTTTCAGCTTGATAACATAGAACTTCAGCATGGTTAACTCCATTTTGGTCTGGGCTGTTTGGCCTAGTACAGGAGTTCAGTCCCAACCAATGGGCTTTCATAAATTTTATTTAATTCCATCAAGATATTCCAATTCTAAATATGTATGCACCTAATAGAATGCTTACAATTATTCAAAGGAAATCATAAAGCAAAAATTAACAGAAGAGGAAAATTTGGCCAATGTACCATCAAAGTGTGAGACATCAACACAATTATTGATAGGTCAAGCAATCAAAAACAATTAGTAGACATATAAAAGATTTGAGAACCCAACCAACAAGCTTGATTTAAAGGATACAAATAGAATCTTGTATCCAAGAATTAGAAACCACCCCTTTTTCTTAATCACTCACAGAAAAATTACTAAAAATGATAATTTTCTAGACCAAAAAGCAAATTTCAACACATTTCACAACATTGTTATCATACAACCCATAGTCTCTGATTGTAAAGATAGACATTACCCCATCAGCTCTGCTCTGCTCATTTGGACAGGAGCATTCTCACTCAAAACCAAAGCTCCAATAATCCTGTTACCAACTGTCAGGGACACAGGTTGCCATTCTTGCAAAGAAAATGCTTTCAAAAGCAGCCTTTTTACTTATTTTTTTAGATAATTTGCATATGCAGTTACTAATATCCTTACATTTTCCTAACAGTTTTTAAACATCAACTTCTCCTTATATATTACCCTTTGACCTTGTAAGCCAAGTTTTTGCAATAATTACATAAAACATTTTTTTTAACCTAACCCTATGATGGTTCTGATGACCTGTGAATTGAAGGTTATTTATGAGGCCATTGGATTCGTAAACTTTGCCCTAGTTAGAATTAGGCAGCAGATTGCTGGGCATAAGTAGAACATTGTGAACACTTAAAACAAGTCAAGTTTATTATAATTCCATTAATTGTCATCAAAAAAACAACTTCTATTCATTTCAATAGAAAGCAAGAAGGCATTTTTATTTATATTGAGTGAAAGTTATCCTTCTTTAGACTGTAAAATTTGACAAAGAATGCAAATGGCTAGCTCAAAGGGAAAACACAAATAAGAAATTAAGCTTATGTGACACTTGAAAATGTCCCTAATGTGCTTTCGTCCACATACCTCCCAACTTTATTTATTTTCTGACATAAATTTCCCAATGTGTACAAAACTTCTAACAAATCCATGGTCCCAATCCCTAATGCGTCTTTTCCTTGAAGGAAAGAGAAGAGAAGCAAGCAAGACTGTCATAGAATCATTGACTTTAGTCAGAATAAGGAAGGAGTCAGAATTATTATAACGTAGGGCTAGGGAATTGTAGGTCATTCACCATCTTAATTTTACAGATGAAGAAGATAAGACCTAGATAGATGAAGATATTTATTCAGTATCCCCCGAGTTCAGACACTGGTAAGAGACAGAGAGAGAGAGAGAGAGAGACAGAGAGACAGAGAGAGAAATAATCTTATATTTTAATGCCTAGAAGGATGCCTTGGGATATAACAAAAACACACCAGAGCAAAGCATTCAATGGACCAACAGGGAGATGAAGGACAGCTGGCAGCATGGCAGGGAAGAGTCAGAAGGAGATTAAACAGATGTGCTCACAGATACAGTCTTCCTACATTCTTGTTTCAGTAAGTCTAGGTATGCATGACCATTCACTCACTCATTCATATCAGCCAACACATATTAGTAAGTTCCTATTGTGTGCTAGTAAGTCCACCAATACCTATCTCTGTAGCACTTACATTCTAATAAGACCATTGTCCTTCATAGCCAGTGCTTCCAGTAATAAGTTTATAGAAACCAGGAATTAAGATGGATTCAGGGAGTTAAGAAAGTCCACACATAAAGACAAGTATAGAAAGGGTATTTTAAAAGTGACGTGGTCCACTACATATTCACCACAATGTCTACAATTAAAAACACTGACCATGTCAAGCATTAGGATAACATGGGGTTACTGGACCTCTCATACATTCTCGCAGGGAATATGAAATGATAAAACCATTATTGAAAAAGATCCAACAGTTTCTTTTACAACTAAACATACATCTACCTTACAACTCAAAAATTCCAAGCCTAGATATTTACCCAAGAAAAATGAAAATATTTGTTCATAGAATAACACTTGCACAAGAACATTCACAGAAGTTCTACTCATCATAAATGAGCTGAGGACGGTGGCACACACCTGTATCCCAGCTACTCAGAAGGCTGAGACAAAAGGATCACTAGAGCCTGGGAGTTTGAGGCTGCAGTGAGCTATGATCATGCCATTGCATTTTCCAGCCTCGATGACAAAGCGAGACCCTGTCTCCATTAAAAAAACAAACAAAAAAACAAAAAAAAACCAAGCTTGCAATGAGCTATGATTATCATAACCAAAAACTTGAGATAGCCTAAGTATTCATCCATAGGTGAATAAATACACAATATACATGTGGTACATATACTTATAATGAATACTACTTGGCAATGAAAAGGAATAAATTACTGATAACACACAAGAATATGAATAACTTTCAAAAGCATTATGCTGAGTAAAAGGCACCTTACCACCTTACACAGAAGTATACATATTGTGATTTCATTTATGTGAAGTTCTAAAACAGGCAAAACTAATCTATTGTAGAAAAAAATTAGAACAGTGGTTGCCTTTGGGCAATGGGGCCAGGGATTGACTGGGAAAAAGACTGAGAAAATGTTCTAGATTGATGGCAATATTCTATATCGTGATAGGTCTTTTGGTTGCATTTGTCAAAAATTTATCAAATGATACAAAAATCAGTATCATCTCCATATGCTAACAGTGAACTATCTGAAAAGGAAACTAAGAAAATGATTCCATTTACAATAGCATCAAAAATAATAAAATACTAGGAATAAACAAAAGCTGTGCAAGACATATACACTGAAAACCATAAAACACTGATGAAAGAAATTAAAGCAGACACAAATAAATCAAAAAACCTCCATGTTTTTGGTCTGCAAGAAGTAATACTGTTAAATGTCCAAACTACCCAATCTATAGATTCAATACAATCCCTATCAAAATCCCAATGGCATTTTTTACAGAAATAGAAAAAAACATCCAAAAATTCATAAACACAAAAGACCCCAAATAGCTAAAGCAATTTTGAGCAAAAGGAGCAAAGCTAAAAGCATCATACACCCTAATTTCAAAATGCATCACAAAGCTATTGTGATCAAAACAGTGTGATATTGGCATAAAAAGCAAACATCTAGTCCAATGAAACAGAATAGAGAACCCAGAAATAAACCAACTCATAGATGGTCAACTGATTGTCAACAAGTGTGCCAAGAACATACAGTGGGGAAAGAAAGTCTCTTCAATAAATGGTGTTGGGAAAACTGGATGTCCACATGCAAAAGAACAATATTGGATCCTTATCTTACATCACACACAAAAATTAACTCAAAATGGATTAAAGACTTTAATGTAAGATCTGAAATTGTAAAACTACTAGAAGAAAACCTAGGAGACAATTCCATGACATTGGTCTGGGCAACGATTTTTTGGATATAATCCCAAAAGCACAGGCAATAAAAGCAAAAATAGACAAATGGGATTACATCAAACTAAAAAACTCTTACACAGCAAAGTAAAAATCAGCAAAATAAAAGGCAACATATAAAACAGGAGAAAATATCTACAAACTATATATCTGATAAAGAGTCAATATCCAAAATATATAAGGAAGTCCTATAATTCAATAGCAAAAATAAATAACCTGATTTAAAAATGGGCAAAAGACCTAAAAAAAATTTCTCAAAAGAAGACATACAAGTGTATATGAAAAGGTGCTCAACATCATTAATTATCACAGAAATGCAAATCAAAGCCACCAATGAGATAGCACCTCACACCTATTATGACGGCTACTATCAAAAAACCAAAAGATACCAAATGATAAGGATGTGGAGAAAAGGGAACACTTATATATGGTCAGTGGGAATGCAAATTGGTACAATCACTATGGAAAACAGTATCAAAAAGTTAAAAATAGAACTACTATATGATCCAGCAATTCCACTTCTGTGAATATATCCAGAGGAATTGAAATCAGGATCTCAAAGAGATACCTGCACTCCATGTTGGTTGCAACATTATTTACAATAGCCAAAACATGAAAGCAACCTAAATGTTCCTCAACTGATGAACAAATAAAGACAATGTGGCATACATAGATTAATATATATATACACATATACAATGGAATATTATTCAGCCTTAAATAAGAAGGAAATCCTGCCATTTGCAACAACATAGATAGAACTGAAGGACATTTTGCTGAGTAAAATAAATAAGACACGAAAAGAGAAATACTTTTGCATACACAAAGAGTGCAATGCGCACCATCCGAGAGATGGACACACTTGAAACTCGGACTTGGGGGGGCAGGGGGGGGGCGGGGGGAAAGGGCAACATACATAACCTAAACATCTGTCCCCCCATAATATGCTGAAATAAAAAATAAATAAATAAATAAATAAACTGTAAAAAGAGAAATACTGCACGATCTTATATGTGGAATCTCAAATAGTCAACTTCCTATAAGGAGAGAGTAGGATGGTGGTTACCAGGGGCTGGAGGAAAGGGATAATAGGAAGGTGTTAGTCAGAGAGTACAAAGCTTCAGTTATGCAAGATGAATTAAGTCCTAGAAATCTACTGTATAGTATAATGCCTATAGTTAACAAAACTGTATTTTTTAAAACTCATCAAATGGTACTACTTAAGATTAGTGCTTTTATTGTATGTTCAAAGTAAAAAAAACTCTAAATAAATATTGAACTCCAGTTAACATATATATTCTGAAGTATTCTTTTTAGGAGGAAGTGTCTGACTGTCTAAAAATTACTTTGAAATGCATAAAAAAAATAAAATGCATTTATGGATAAATAAATACAGAAATATGTGACAAAGCAGGAAGAGTAAATGTTAATGGTAGAAGCTAAGTGATGGATATACAGATGATCACTGTAAAATTCTTTCAATTTTTCTGCTTGTTTTAACTGTTTCATTATAAAATATTAGGGGGAATTACATTCACATTGCTTCACAGAGGAAGAATTTCTATTTTCACACTAAATGTTTTTTATGGTTTTATGACAAATTCTGCCTTATTGCTTTAACTTGGAGCATGCTAAAGTATATGTGTGTGTGTATGTATATCATGTATTATATAATTCATGTATCATTTAGTTCATATATTAGATAGTTCATAGTTAGATATTAGATAATTCATGTATTAAATCAACCAGATAGAATCTCTTTGAAAAGATCTATCCTGGGATGTAGATATTAGAGATGGACACACTTGATTAATTAAGCTAATCCCAGAAAATCAATAAGATGCCATCTAATTAAATTACAAATCTTACCTTTGGTTGTACATGTCTAGGTGTAAGACATGACTGAAAAAAGAATCCTAAAATAAATCTCAAAGCATCAGAGCAGAAAACTTCCCATTAACATAGCAGGCTATTTAATATACACAAAAATTGTTCAAGGCTAACCCCTGAGAGCTGGAAAATCAATGCCAAAGTTTCACATTCGATTGTTATTTTTTAACATTAGAAATAAGGAAATGAGAGAAGGTAATTCATATGTTTGTTCCTGTTAATACTACAACAAACGTTGGAGTGACTTTGGAGGAGACAGTATTCCAACACTTATAATGGAGTCGACCATGTAGGGAGAGAACCTGGTCCCTCTCCACTCTTGGGTAGTGTCGGATTTAATAAATTTCCTTAATTTAAAAATACCCACAGGTCCGGACCTATGAAAATAAATCAGGTAATGGAAAAATTATAAATTGGAATTTGAAAAGTTAAAACGCAATCCATAAAATTAATTCCATACTTCTTCAAGGTGGTTCTCTTTGACATCAAGTTCACTATAATATTAGTAAGTCCAAGGAAGCCTGCTAGAAAAAAATCACAGTGGTAATAATTTTATTCTCTTGGCACATTGGTTTCAAATTCTACCAAAGAGTTAATTATTTTTTTCTGTTCCTATAACAACCAAGTTAAAAAAAAAAAATCCCATGTCCTTCAAAAGGTATTGAATTTTAAAATGAGTGATTTCTTCCCAGATCTGTTTTTATTTGAATATTGACTTTGACTGCAGTTTCTTTCTTTCTTTGTAAACTTCAACTTCTTACTACTTGAATGTTTGAAAATCACAAACTATTTTTATAAGAAAAAAGCCACCCTTGTTTAAAGACTAATGCACAGTTACCCAAAGTGCTAATTTTATATGTGGCATACTCACATAAGAAATAAAAGCCCAACCAGGGCAGGATTCTGTAAAAAAAAAAAAATGCTGCTTTTCTATGTCTATTCCACATACTAAAATAGGTAGTCAGAAACCACTAAACCTAAAGGCCCCTCTATAACTGGATATGTTCTTTATATACAGGACTTTTTTTTAAGGATTCAGTGGAAATGCCTGATCTAGACCATGTTATCAGAGCTACGTGGAGTATACCAAATAGTATGCCTAACTGCACAAAATTTACAAAATACATATACAATTTCATCTTAGCTTTCAATGGGGTTACTTCCTGATAAACCCATTATAATTTGAAAATATCATAAGCCAAAAATGTATTTAATACACCTAACCTATTATACTAAATTGCTTAGCCTAGCCTACTTTAAACATGCTCAGAACACTTACATTAGCTTACAGTTGGACAAAATCATCCAACACAAAGCCTATTTTGTAATAACGTGTCGAATAGCTCATGTAATTTATTGAATACTACACTGAAAGTGAAATACAGAATAACTACATAGGTATTCAAAGTACACTTTCTACTGAAAGCATATTGCTTTCGTACCATTTTAAAATTGAACCATATTAAGTTGGGGACTATCTGTATATATGCAGTGGGGTTGTAATACTAACTTCCATTGCCACCTCACTGTGGACTCCATGAAACCCTTAGCCAAATGTAGCTAAGAGAATTGTCATATGTGCTGTTCTAGTCTTTTTTTTTTTTTTTTTTTGAGACAGAGTCTCACTGTGGCGTCAGCCTAGCTCACAGCAACCTCAAACTCCTGGGCTTAAGTGATCCTCCTGCCTCAGCCTCCCGAGTAGCTGGGACTACAGGCATGTGCCACCATGCCTGGCTAATTTTTTCTATATATATTTTTAGTTGTCCGATTAATTTCTTTCTATTTTTAGTAGAGACGGGGTCTCGCTCTTGTTCAGGCTGGTCTTGAACTCCTGAGCTCAAACAATCCGCCCGCCTCGGCCTCCCAGAGTGCTAGGATTACAGGCGTGAGCCACCACGCCCGGCCTATCCTAATCTTTATCAAATTCTTCTCTCATCCTCTTCCTATCTGGGCTGTAATGATCTCCCCCTTTTCATTTGCAATTGCTCAAGTACAGAAACTTTATCAAGTATATTTCTGAGCATACTTGGTTTTCTTGAATACTAAATTTCTAGAAAAAGTACTCATTGTACCCAATAGTAATTTTCCTGTTAAGATGGAGCTCAGTTCTCCAGTCTCTGCCATGGTTTATATATTCAATACTATAATAAAATGTGGATAGAAAAATAAAGGAGGTATTTATCTGTTTTATTTCCCATTATTAAAAACAATTGGATCTAAACTATAAAAGGTTGCATAAATATACTTAATCTCTATAATATTCCCACAAATCACTAGTGTGGTAAAGATGGCCTTAAATTGTTTTGCTTTTCCTCTAATTGAGAAGTAGATTCAAATTTCTCTTCCCTTGAATCTGGGTTGGCCTTAGTGACTTGCTTGACAAATTAATGTGGCAAATATAGCTATAAGACATTATAGGACTTCTGAGTTATGGGAAACCTTGCAGCTATTGCCTTGGCTGCTATTGCTCTGGGGAAACCAGCTCCCATGTAAGAAATCCATCTACCTTGAAACTGCCATGCTGTGAGGAAGCCCAAGCTAGAAGCCCCAGCTGTTCCAACCATCCCAGCGCAGGCATAGACATGTGAGGTAAGAAGCTACCTTGGGCATTCCAAAAAGCCATAATGTGGAGAAGAACAGAGGAACCTTGCCAACAGTCAGAATCAAGGTCCCAGACATTTGACCTAAATCAAGTCTTCCCAGATATCTCCAGCCATTCGAGTCACTCTGATTGAAGGCCCAGTCATCATGAAACATAAATGAGTCATCTCTGCCGGGCCTTGCACAAAATTCTGACCTGCAAAACTTTAAGCCTAATAAAAATGGTGATCGTTTTATACCACTAAATTTTGGGAACAGCTAGTAAACATCTTCCTCGGGTTTAATTCATTGGTCATTTCACAGTGTTTAGTAAGATGTTTACATTGTCACACATGGTGTTTGCCCGTGCTGCCTATAGAAAGAAAATCTTCATCAGGAGGAAATTTGTTATAATTTAGTAGTACTCTATGCTCCCAAGCACAGTAGTATTTGCCCATCAATACATGAGTGAATTAATAAAATGTGGTATGTGTATACCATGGAGTTCTACTCAGCCATAAAAAGCAATGGTGAACTAACACCTCTTGTATTATCCTGGACGGAGCTGGAGCCCATTCTTCGAAGTGAAGTATCACAAGAATGGAAAAACAAGCACCACAGGTACTCACCAGCAAATTGGCACTAATTGATCAACACTTATGTGCACATATGGAAGTAATATTCATCAAGTGTCAGGCAGGTGTGAGGAGGGAGGAGGGGATGGGTAAATTCACACCTAATGGGTACAGTGTGCACTTTCTGGGGCATGGGCGTGCTTGTAGCTCTGACTCTGGCAGTTCAAAGGCAATATATGTAACCAAAGTGTTTGTACCCTGTAATATTCTGAAATAAAAAAAATAGTAATAAAAAAAGAAAAATGCAAAATGTATATCTTCTCTTTTTACAGGTATTTGAGATGTTATTATTGGGCAGTTCGAAGTTTAATTACCATTGGGGGGCTTCCAGAACCAGAAACTTTATTTGAAATTGTTTTTCAACTCTTGAATTTTTTTTCTGGAGTTTTTGTGTTCTCCAGCTTAATTGGTCAGGTAAGTTGAGTGTGAATTCCTAGATACATAGTGCTGTCAATTTTTGAAAGGCTAACAAGTCTTTATAAACTTTATGGAGGAAAAACTTACATCTGTCATGTTCTTTTTATTTTTTTAACTAACTTTCATCTATTTTAATGAGTTGAAGGAGGGTGTGATTGGGACAACAGTACTTTTCCATTTTTAAACCATTAAATCTATCAAAAGACCTGTCAGCAAAGAGCATTACTTTGAACTCTCAGAGAAAGTTGTTTCTAAGTTAACTTTTCACTTAGAGGTTCCTGAAAACCATTAAAAGCTCTCATTTACTTAAACTTCAAATATTGTCATAAATTCACTAGGTTAAAATCAACTTCAGAGGTCATTTAAACCAGAGGCTGTGAAATGCCATCTAAAGTAATTAATAAATCATTGTTTCACAAATGTTTCTTATAGCATCTCCTTGTACTCATTCTCAAAAAATCAATATAGTAAGAAAATAAAACAAATACATAAATAATTATATTAAAGGTAGTTAGCATTGACAAGGGATAGAGCCCAAAATCTTTGTGGATTTCCGGAGTCACAAGAAAGAAAAAGTTTGACAGCATAGCATCTTTAGAAGTTATGCTTCTTTGGAAGGAACTTTACATACTAAATGCTAGAGAGCAAAAAAAAAAAAAAAAACAGGCCATGTTGAGACATTTGTCCCAGGTGACGGGTTAGGCTAAATTATGAAATGATTATTCCCACTAGAGAAATTATTGGTTCCCGCTCACTGACTCTTGCTTTAACAAAATTTAACAATAAAAACTATTCTTTATGATATTTGAAGCTGCTCCCAAATAGTCAAAACTCAAATACTACATCCGTGAGCGTCAAGGGTGAGCTATACATAGGAAGCACTGGAGGAGAGTTTGAAAGCTCTCTATTAGTTCAGAAAAAGGAAGTCTCCCAGGAGCTTTCATGGAGGAGGATACATTTAAAACAGCTTTAAAAACCAGGTAGGATTCAGTAGTGATGGATAGGTAGCTCAATCAATTCAAAACGGTGTGTGAAAAGATGGCCACGTTAAAGCATAGACATGTTTGAGGAAACAGAAAGAGTTCCAGAATAAGCGGAGTGAAGGACACTTGTAAATAAGAGAAATATGTAAGGATAGGATATTTTAAGGGCTCTGAAAGTTAAATTAAAGATGTTGAACTTTATCTTGAAGGCAATGGAAAGTCAGCCAGGGGAGGATGTTGAACGAAGAAATTCAAGGAAGATTAATCAAAATGTAATGAATTGGAGGGGGTGATATTGTTTTAAAATATAGGTTTTATTATTATTTAGGTATGGTAAAGCCAACAGATCAGGAGACAACTGCCACTGAAAAGGTAGTTTGTTATACTCACAGATCCCAAGAGGAGGCAGTACATACCATGCAGGGGGCTAGGAGGATGTTACATGGGGAAGCTCCAGGGGAGGAACAGACCAGGCAGGGTAAGCAGGCTTAGGGTTGGCTGCTTTGAAAAATTTCCACAGGCTCTGGAGTATAGGGGCTGTCTCTAATTGTCTGGTACCAGGCGATGGGGGATGAGGCAGGAGGACAGTGGCCTGAATGTGGGAGCCCACATGAGAGCCTGATACAGAAGGCAGTTGGGGGTATGGGTGCTGGGTTAGTTAATTTGCCTACGAAAGACACACTCAGGAGAGGTGGCCACTAGTTAACGAATTACTAGCTATCTAGTAATTAGCTAACCCTAAGCAAGGCCCTGGATCAGCAAGGCCCCAGATATTAACATATCAAAATACAGAAAATTAAAGCACAGTTAATACAGATACACAGGGATTTGGCAACTCCAGCCTGGACAAGTTAGTGAAATGGAGACAGAGGCTGTAAAGAAAACTCTATTTAGAAAATATATAGGTTCGGGAAGATGAACACCAAGAGTTAACAACTTTAAGTATAAAATATCATAATCATAATGGCTGGGGAGATTGTGTTAACAATCATCGAAATAGGAAGCTCGTTTTAAAGGAAATCAATTGAGATCAATTTGAATGTAAAGAGCAAAAATCACATTATGTCATAATTTCTCATATAATCAATGTGAGGTAGTCACATCACAGTCAATGTTTTCTCAGTTTTGCAGATGAAGAAATTCCAGTTTAAAGAGATTAAGAGGCATCCCTGATTTATACATGCAGTTCATACAGTCATAAGATATAGAACCGTATATAATAATGCTGATAATAACAGTAAAATCTAACATGCACTGAGCACTCTATGTGCAGGGCAACTTTTACAAGACTGAAGAACTATATTTAGCACCAGTTCAATTGTCTTGCTACTCAAAAGTGTAATCTGTCAGCCCATAGCAGCAGCAGCATTTGAAAAATTCGGAATTCAGGACCTACTGAATCAGAAACTTCATTTTAACAAGATCTTCAAGTGATTCATATGCACATGAAGCTTTGAGAAGTGCTGCTTTATACGTCATATCACACCTGCTTTTAAATTGAATTTGAGGTTCCAACAGGAACAAGAAGAAATATCAAGTCGCTGAAAATGTGGTAGTAGAGCACAAGAGAAAGATTGAGGCTGGAGGTACAGATTTGTGCCTTAAACTCTCACAGTGAATAAAAGATGCTGAGAAAGGGAACAGACAGAAACAACAGTAAGACAGCCTGGGACAAAATCTCCCCTCTTTCAAAATTCCCACATATAGCCACACTAATGACTACACCCTGGAACTAATCATCACATTTTAACTGCCACATTCTATTCTCTGATACAACCCGCAGAAACTGACACTTTTTTGCCCTCATACCCCCATGTGCTTCCCTAGCCTGGAACCCAGCATGGAATGTACATCTTCCTCAACTCCCTCACCAGCAAAACCTAACATTACTGAAGGATAGCACACAAACCATTCAGATTATTGTCACTACACATTCTTGGGTCCTCAACACCAATCAATAATTCTCTTAATTGTTCTTGGTTCCCAATTTAACGGTCTCTTAAATCTTCCAACCCAGCCCCTAATATCCCAAGTCTCCCAGTCTCTGGTGATAATGTAGGCCATCTGCCAAGAACGGCATGAAAAACAGAGACCTAGGGATTGACATTGTTGAAGAATATTTGGAAGAGCCACTTTGCCACTAAGAAGTTAGAGGCTCAAAAAGACGTATACAGTTGGACTAACCACATAGCTCCTCAGCAGATACTTTTGATAAGTAGAAGAACCTTTTGACTCTGAAAATGGAAACTAAGGAAGACTTACAATAAAAGAGACATTTAGGCTAGACCTCAAAGAATGAGTAGTTTTTCCATAAGCAGAAAAGGCTCAGCAGCTACTAGAATGAATGAGTGAAGTCTTATGAGTGTGAAAGTAAGGCCCTGGTTTTCCTCCCTATTATAAACCCACAGTCAAAGCAAATTTATAGTCACTTGCTTCCCTCTATGTGAGAGGAAGAGTGGAGCTATATATCTTTTTTGTGCTGAGACCTTAAAGATCAGCTTTTAACCTAGAGTGGGTTTTTATGGTTGAGTTATAAACATCCAAGAACTAAAACCTGACAGTTTCTTAAGAATTGTCACAGCAGTAGATGATGCTTCAGTAATTTCAGCACATTTCAACTTCTGCTGAATACTATGCCTTAAGCATGATGAAATTTGATTTTATCTGTCTAAACAACACAAAGAGAAGTACAGAGGTTGCAATTTCGTGATGAATTGAGTCTATATAGCCAGCCACACTGGATAATCTATGAAGGATGATTTCAAAGTGAAACTCACCAAAATGGACTAGCCATTCTGCCAGATAATTGCTCAACTTCTATGGCACTTTCCTTGCATAAGCACAGCTGTATAATTTTTAAAATATCTACTAACATTTTTGCAATAATATATAAGTTGGCAAAGAAAATTACGTGCAGTCGTATGCATTTTTTGTTCCTGAATCCTCACAAAAATCTCACGTGGTTGGTCCAAAAGGTCTCCTTGTTGTCCTTATTGGGTCAGTGAGAGAATACAATCTACCCTGTATTTTATGGAAATGGGTGAACTTAGGCCACAATATCGGTGTGTTTAAAATCAAGTAATCAAGCCATTAGGAGGGAGTGTATCAAGTGAGAACACTTAATTCAACTTTTATTAACTCTCCCAGTTCCTTTGCTGGGTGTGGAGTGACCTTATTTGTCATTTTTAGATGCGAGATATAATCGGGGCAGCTACAGCCAACCAGAACTACTTCCGCGCCTGCATGGATCATACCACTGCCTACATGAACAATTACTCCATTCCTAAAAGTGTACAAAAGCGAGTTCGGACTTGGTATGAATACACATGGGCCTCTCAAAGAATGCTAGGTAAGCATGGCAGATTACTGATTAAATTCCTGTAAACCTAGTCATATAATAGAAATTCCATAAGGTAGCAGAGACTAATTGGATTTGAACAAAAGATTGAAAAGCAATTAAATGATCTTTAAAGCATTAATTTAATACCATGGGATTTTATTTCTTAAATATGGAGCCCTATCTTACTGGTTACATAAACTTTGGAAGAGAAAAGGCTAAATTTTATTCAATGCCTACTGGATGCTAGGTGTTACACACATTGTCTTATATAGTCGTCACACAAACACAAAAAAAGGGATCAGGAAAATTCAGCATCACCTATCCCTTTAAGAGACGAAAAATCAGAGGCTCCTGAGAAATCTGGCCAAGGACGTAGAGCCAACAAATGGTCTAAATGGAACTCAGACCTGCATCTGTTTTCTTCCAAGCCCTTGCTCTTTCTGTGACATCACTCTCTTACCCAGAGCACGGTACAGTTAGCCCTTGAACAACACAAGAACTAGGAGCACCAACACCCACACAATAGAAAATCCACATATAATGTTTGGATATCCCAAAACTTAACTACTAACGGCGTACTGTTGGCTGGAATCCTTGCCAATAACATAAACAGCCAATTAACACAAATTTTGTATGTTATATGTATAATATACCATACCCTTACAATAAAGTAAACCAGAGAAAAGAAAATGTTATTAAGAAAATCATAAGGATGAGAAAATACATTTGCTATTCATTAAGTGGAAGTGGTTCATAAAGGTCTTCATCCTTGTAATCTTCATGTTGAGTAGTCTGAATAGGAGGAGGAAGAGAGGAGGTTGGTCTTGCTCTCTCAGGGGCGGCAGAAGTGGAAGAAAATCCTTAAATACGTGGACCTGCATCATTCAAATCCATGCCATTCAAGGGTCAATTGTGCTAATAAAGAGCAGCAACCTTTCAGGCCACCCCATCCTGCTACAGGGTGCACAGTTGCTTCTACAAGACCCTAAATAGTTAATGGTGTCTATTATTAGTACCATACCACTGGAATTTAAAATAATTTTTATTAAAGGATATAAAATAAGTTCAAGACAATGCACTAGTTGACAATAATCAAATTCAACTCTTATAATAATTTGTTCCTTACCATATAAAAACAGGAATTAGTGCCACTAAGCAGCCAAAAAGGCTACTGCCTCCAGAATGCAAATGACAATGAGATTCTCCAATTACAAAGGTTCCTAGGACCACACAGGAACCACTTGGTTGTTGATAGTAGGACCTTTTCTTCACCTTTCTCCCAATCTTCAGAGACTCCTGCCTCATGTTTAGAACCTCTTCCTGAATGACCAAACAACATGCCTCTCTCTTGAGCACTTACAGCTACTTGAGGGCATTTGAAGTGGGCAGGAAAAGCAATGATAGGAGTGGTGTCAGGCTTCTTCCCTCACTCCCCTTAGCAGCTGTAGATACTGACCCAGCTCCCTGGCTTAGAACATAACTAGAGACAAACAACCCTCAAAAACAAGGGTCTATGTTTTTACATGGAGGATTTTTATATTTATAATCTGTATTGGAATAAAAATAGGGATATAATAATTTTTCTCTTTTCCAAATAATCTAAGAAAACATCAAAAATAATCTACTTTCAGAAACCCTTGGCACACTAGACATTAATAACAGGCAGTTTTGTTTATGGAACATTTTATTAGCCTGAAGGCCCATCATTTAATTCACATTTAGAAAAACCTGTAATGTATTCACATTCTTGTTATTAAGCAAGTAAATAACAATAATTTGGGTTTACTCACTTAGCACATTTCTTCTTTAGATTCCATGCCAACTGAGCCACCTACCAATTATGCACAATCAAACAAGTCACTTACGGACTCTGTGGGCTTCAGTTCTTTTTGTTTTTCTTCTTTCTGCAAAGTAGGAATAAAAACACTCACCCTTAGGGTTGTCACGAGGCTCAAATAAGAAAATGGGTGTGACAGAGCTCTGCAAGCTTTCAGATTCCACACAGTGTGAATTATTGTTGGCCATCATCAGGGTGTTAGGGCTGGAATTAAGACAATCAGGAAACAAGAACTAGATTCTTCTCCCATCTCAGCTCCTTCACTAGCCTTTGGCCTATGATCATTAAGTTTCATATATTAAAGTTTCAGCATGCATAATGTTCTGGAATTATTCAATACATCATCCAGAGTTAAAATACTCATTTTCTCCCCTGAGCATAGTAGTGTTATTGTAATAGGTAGGTACGGCCAATAGAAGTAATGAAGATAGAGCATTCTATGTGTCTGTTTATGTATAAAAATTGTTTGCATCTTGTTTCCTTCATTTTTTCAATTTTTCTACTTATATTTTGGTGACTTATTTTGTTAATTATTCTGCTTTTGGGGTTGACGTGCTTATCTTGCAAAGATGAGTCCGATTTGCTTGAGACCCTGCCAACTACAGTACAGTTAGCCCTCGCCATCGACATGAACTTCAGCATCATCAACAAAGTTGACTTATTCAAGGCAAGTGCTTTTACCACTAGTAGAAAGACAGTATATCAACTCCTCTGAGAAATCTAAGCTTTTTCTTTATACGGCATTTATGATTTTTGTTGCCTTATACTTTAACAAAGTCAAAACAACCTAGAGAATTTATGTGGAATTAAAGAGTCAAACAAATTACAGGTCTCTCTTCAGCAGATGACTTAATCTTTAGAAGCCTCTCTCTTCTAACTGATGTCAAAGAAGAGTTCTTCAGACTCTTATTGCATTCATTTAAATATAATTAAACTCTATAGCTCTATGTCTTTGCTAGAGTGTGTGTCACCTCCCATTTATGAATGTGCCTTGGCAATGCATGAGAAATCAGGCCCTAGATTAGCTCCGGATTGGCCTGACAGTCAAAGAATCATGCCTAATCATGTCTCCTATTACAGATGCTTTGGATTTAGACTTTTAAAATGGTCAAATTTAAACTTAGAGACTTCATTTATTTTAGGGAAAAAATGTATAACAAAGAAATTTCAAAATTTTGAATATTTTTAATTTTAGTACTCTCTTTTTTTAAACATATAGTGCTTATAACTTTTTCTCACCTAAGATTTAATTGTATGTGGCATTCCCTGATTCATCTGTTCAGTTAATTGAGGAAACAAATATTAAGTTCCTACTATGTTTCAGGTACCATTTTAGCCACTGGGAATACAAAAAACAAGTACAGAAATGGAGCTTAAATTCCAGAAGAAGGGAATGAAAAATAAATACATAACGTGTTGTGGAGGTGATAATGCCATGAACAAAATTAAGCAGATTGAGGAGGATGAGGGTGTCACTGGCCATGAAAGGCCTCTTTGAGGAAGTACCTTTGAGCACCTGAACAGAGAACTGGGGGAAGCAAGGGAGTAAGCTATGCAAGTGTGGGGAGAGGAGGGGGGTTAGGGGAGAAAAGAGAATATTATAGGAGGGTGGATGACATGAAGCCCTGAGCTGGGAACACACTGCAAGGAAGCCAGAGTGGCTGGAGCAAACGCAGAGTGATATAAGCAAGAGTAGTCAGAGAAGAGTTTAAAAAAGGAGGCAGAGGCAAGGGGCAAGTAAATGGAGGTCCTCGGAGGCTGTAGTGCAGACATTGGACTACACTCTGAGATGCAAAGACACTGAGGATCTTGAGCAGAAAGTAACCCATTGAGACTGGTTTGGAAAGGGTTATCCTTCCTCTATGCGGAGAATAAGCAAGGAGGTCAAATGGGAATTTTCATAACCATCTGCAGAAGAGATAGTGGTGACCAGACCCAGGGTTGTCAAACAGTTATTGAGAAGTGACCAAATATTGGCTACATTCAAGGAAGAGGCCATAGTTTTTCCGGTTTGATTATGTGATGGGGGCAAGAGAAAGAAGGAGACCATGGATGACTCCAAGGATTTAGGACTGAGGGACCAGAAAAACAAAGATGTCATTTGCAAAATAGGGAATTTTAGATTAAGTTTAAATTTCGTCTTTGTCTTTGATTGTTGCTATGGTTTGAATGATGATATTCCCTCCAAAATTCATGTTGAAACTCAGTCCCTAATGAAACAGTATTAAAGGGTGTGACCTTTGGGAAGTGATTAAGTCATGAGGGCTCCACCCTCATGCATAGGATTAGCACCCTTATAAAAGAGCTCAAGACCAAGGGAGCACTCTCTTGCCCTTCTGCTATGTGAGGACACAGCATTCTTCTCCTCTGGAGGATGCAGCAACAAGGTGCCCTCCTGGAAGAGAGAGCAGCCCTCACCAGACACCAAACCTGATGGTGCCTCGATCTTGGACTTCCCAGCCTGTAGAACTGTGAGAGATAAATTTCTATTACGTATAAATTACCCACTCTGTGGTATTTTTTTTACAGCAGCACAAAGACAGATGTGTTAGTTTAAGGTAAGTGTTAGACTTTCAGATGGAAATAACATGCAGGCAATATGGTTTATAAATCTGATTTCAAGGGAGAGGTCCATGCTGGAGCCATAAATGGACCTATCAGCATATTAATGCATTTTAAGCCATGCTACTGTATGCAATCACTTACGATGCAAATATAGAAAAGAAAATGTAATCCAGGCAGAAGGATATGTCTTGAAAACAGATAATCAATACCACTGGAGACAAGATGAAGAAGCAGAAGCTGTGTGGGAGAGTGGTCAGGTATAGCCACTCCCAGCACTAGGTTAACCTGTGACTCCATAGAATACTAGAGTTAGGTCGGTATCTTAGGACTCGTTTCTTGATTACGTCCTGTTACAGACGTCCATCAAGATTTTGATGA
>NW_012144966.1:16784679-16786559 GCF_000956105.1 Propithecus coquereli
GACAGCAGAAGTTTCATATACTAAAGTCTGTTATATGGACAAGGAATGAGTCTTACTCTATATTGTCTCACAAAATAACACTCCACCCTAAACTCCATTTCTGAGCTGCAGAATCTCTGCTGGAATAAAACCTCCTGGAAAAGCAAGGTGTGGTCCTAATTCTGTTTGTACCTGCAGTACGTGCCACAGTTTCTAACACAGAGTAGCTGCTTAGCAAGGGCATTAGGAAGGGAGGGAGCATGCACTGGTACCAATTCTTGGAGATGACAGGAAAGTAGTTTCTGATTTCTAGCAGGAATTCTTCCACAACAGAAGCTCCCAGTAAAGCAGAAGCATCACAGAATACGCACAAGCACAATTTTCTGATCTTCTATCAGGTAGACTATGAAAAGGATTCCCACATTGGTTAGCGGTTTTGTCTGGCTAGACAGGTTTTCAAACTGCAGCTTGTCATCCACTAGGGGGTCATGAATTCAATTAAGTCACAACCAACATATAAAATGGAAGAGAAAATATCATAGTGCATCACACGTAAGTAAAGGTAGGTATTATAGGCACAATGAAAATGCATGTCTTATTATAGAGTATGGTCAAAAATATATGAAAGCCACTAAGCTAAATTAATAGTATTTTAAAATATTATAAAACTCTTTATACCTTAATAACTACCTAAATTGGGAATAAGTGACGGCAAGTAACTCTTTTCTAAAGAAAAAAATAATACTTTACATTAGATATCAATGACTGTTACAGGATTATCTCCAATTTGGGAAGTTACCGGTTTTCTGCATCATGGTTTTTTCTTTGTTTTTACATGCACTGTTTGGAAATCCATTAAATCAGCAACATCTGATTGAGAAAAAAGGTTAAATCTTCACATCTTGCTAATGTTGTTTATAGACTTTGATTCATTTTTTCTGACATTTCCATTAAAGAGGGAGTTCTTTCCAGAAAGAACCCATTTACATTTCTGTTAAATGAAAAAGTTATTTTTGTCTAAAGCCCAGTAAAATAGAAAATAAGTAGGTATGAAATTTTTCTAAATTTATTTTCATGGAGATAGTCTTAGCAGTGTATACAAATTTGTTATTTTCTTAGGAAGGAAATAAGCTGAATAGCAATCCTACACCTTTCAACATTTACACCAAATTGATCCTTGCAATGCTTCTGTCTGAATCAGTCTGCTGCCTACACTGAGAGCCACCTATGCACCCCTGAAGCTCAGTGCACAAAGGAGGGAACATTCGAGGTGTGGGTACCTAGGATGCTTAGGAGCCTACACAGTGAGAAGCTGGAGGTGCCTGGGTGAAAGCTCACAAATGTGGAAAAGTATTAACCTGGTCACTGAAAGAGAAGTCTTTGGAACCAGAACATGGGGTTGATGCCCAAAGATGCATCTGGAGAGGTCAACTGAAGCCAGGCTATGGCGTGTGAGCCCAATGCTATAGGCAAAGGAAGTTGTGAAAGGAGGAGATTGAAAGTATAGATTTCAGTTTTACAAAGACATAAAAAGTGAGACCAACCACAATATCCAGGGATACAAAGAAGGGTAATGGTCAACTGCTAAAAATCTCCATATCTTGAATTCTCCCTGAGAATGAATCTTCCATATCTGTGAAAGGCAGGCAGGAAGAGAGAGGGAGAGAGAATCTTCACTAAAATCCCAAGATTGGAGGCTGGCAGGCATGCTTTGTACCCTTCCCGTCTTCAGGATAGCGTAAATAAAATGCATTGAAAGTCATTTAATTCACAAATATCTATTTTATGATGCCCTAGGGGATGCTTTAGGCTTATGTCTTAGGCCTGCAGTAAAAAATTTCAGGGGTGCAGTGGCATGCACCTGTATTCCCAGCTACTCAAGAGGCTGAAGGGGGAGGATC
>NW_012144966.1:16788351-16791268 GCF_000956105.1 Propithecus coquereli
TAAATATATTTTTATCAAATTAAATGCTGGGGAAATCACATTTTGACTCTGCCTCTAAATTAAGCAGAAATGGGAGACATTTTAACAAAAGTTCTTTTGCGCCACCTAGTGGCTAGTATTAAAACCGCATCCTTTAGAAACAAAAAGCGCCCACAGCTCAACTGCGGAAAACCAGGGACCCAACAATACCAAAATTGGAATGTAGGCACCACTAGTCTAAGACAGACACAATGTGTCTCTGTGCTGCTCTGGTAATAAGGCAGAACCCAGCCCAACAGGACACCTCACGGGCATCTGTGACTCATTGTTTGTGATTATGCGGGAACAAAGCCAGCCCAGGCTGTGACTCCTGTGGTAGGAATGATGAGGAGGAGTGTTTTGCACGTGAGTGACAGACTGAGCCAGGAAAAGGATGGTAATGGCAAAATGCGTTCTACCACACACACAGGGATCCCCAGCAGTGACATGCTATTCAGATATGTCATCACATGTTTACTCCTCAGGGCCTGAAATCAGAATGCTGCAGTAAGACTGATTCATTTTTACCAACTTTATTTTTACCCTGGTGGTATCAGTAATAAAATATTGGTGGGGCGCGGTGGCTCACGCCTGTAGTCCCAGCTACTCAGGAGGCTGAGGCAAGAGGATCACTTGAGCCCAGGAGTTTGAGGTCGCTGTGAGCTATGATGACACCAGTGCACTGTAGCCCGGGTGACAGAGCCAGACTCTGTCTCAAAAAACAAAAAAAAAAGTAATAAAGTATTGTTGTTAGCCTTTTTAAAGTATTTTCAATAGTAAGCTTATAATACAGATGAACTCTATTCATCTACATATCCTGAGCAGTTCCTCTGCGTAAGGCACTGAGCTAGGCTCTAGGGGGTGCCCCCAGTTACTGTGGCCGTATCGTCCTGCTCTCTGGGACCCTCCAATAGGGTGGGGAAACTCTAAATAAAAAAGATAACATGCATGGCTGTAAGTGACTCAAAACATGTAAAGTGCTTATATCAGTTATATTGTTATTATTACTATTATTATTGACTGAGAAATAAAACTGATATAATCACAAGGGAGTTTCCACACAGGTAGGATCAGACTCTTCATGTGGCCCTGCCTGATCACAGGAAAGTGGATTAGATTCATCCCCAGGGTTCCACCCAACTCATGACTTCCCACTTTGACCATGTGATACCAAAACTCCTAGAAAAATAGAATTATTGTCAGTTCTCAAGGAAAGCTTGAAGGAGATGATTTTTACTAGTGTTTGCAAATATCAAGTGTAGGGTTAGGTCTGATCTTACTTAGAAATCAATAAGTTATGACATCAGAGCACCTTGCAAATTGTTTATCACATTTGATTTTGCTGCTCCCAACAGCTACCAGTCAGTACCATGACTGGCATGGTCAATGGCATGACCAACGGAATTCACAATTCTCTGCCCCAGTCATATCACCCATAGTGTACTTGCTTAATGGGAATGGAGTTTAAGATAGAACAAAGCATATCCTCTTAGAATAAACAAGGCTGAGGTGGAAAAACCCCTGAAGACCTTGTTTGTACTTGTGAGTGGCTTAAATTCACAGTGAGTTACAAATTACTGTTAACATCTTAAGTTCTCTTTCGAAGAAAGCAGAACTGAGCCTAGAAACAGAAATTCTAAAGGACTACAAGGGTAGGCATTCCAAAGATAAATTTTTGCCAACTTTACAATTGTATTCAGAGCTTGCCATTATTAAAAGAAGAATTTCCTGGGTATAGGAAACACCATCTAACATATAGGTTTTCTTTAGAACAAAAATAAGACTTCTTCCAACTTCATTCAAATCTCTATAATCCTAATTCAAATCTGTAATACACAGTTTTTAGACAGCACTGAAGTTTTCATTGTCCAAATTGGAATAATTTCTAACAGCTTCATTCCATACATTAGCCCATATTTATTTAGTGCCTAGCATGCCCCAAATGCTGGGGAGACACTGAGGATATAGGATTGAGTAATACACACACTTAGACCTCAAGTCGCTGGAAGCGTAGATAAAGCACACACTCTGGTGACACTCTTTCTCTGACACCTTCTGCATGTGTAACCTTAGAGAAAGTCAATAGACTCCTGAGACTCCAGTTCTTCATCTGAAAACCAAGAGTGATACTATATATTCATTAATGCCAGGCATCACAGAAAGATTAGAAGAATTAAATAAGCAAAGATAAGAAGACAGTAAAATTTAATATAAACGTTACGTATTAATATAATGCTAATGTCGATGCTTATACAGGGTACTCTCACTCAATAGACAAGGGGGCATTTATGAAACAATCCTTTGACTTTTTTGTAAATCAGAAAATTTTCTGACTCCTATGAAGAAAATGGAGCTGAGTTACCAAGAAGAAAAGGTAGCCCCAGGATGTAATTCTTTTTAATTATACAATAATTGAGCAAAGTGTATCTCTAGAAAATAATCATTTTCTGGGGGGAAAACAAAAAGATAATAGTTAGCAAGCACATCATAAAATATAACAACTTCATAATGCAGATTTCATTTCATTAGGCCTAAATCCAGAGGAGAAAGATTTAGTTGTAAACCACATGTGCCCCAAAGCCAGTGGCACCTTTCCATGAAGCGAGTTAGGGGACAGAATGACTTAATTCTAAGTGTTTACAATATACAGCTGCTAGGTTCAGTTTGCATGGTTCGATCCATGTCCTATCCAAGTATGTTAACAGAAAGTCATATTTAGAATGGTTCAAATGTTTTTCTCTGTGGAAATCCAAGCTATAAGCTGAAAACTATCAATGTGAGTGTTGTGTACATTGCAACTGAGAAGAGCACTAATTATTTGCTTATCTGTTTTAGGGCTTATCTCCTAGGTTGGCCTAACACTTCCCATTGATTTGGTTTCCTTTATTAGTGCCTTCTG
>NW_012144966.1:16791883-16793043 GCF_000956105.1 Propithecus coquereli
CATAGAACCTACTCACATCCTTTTTTATACTTTAAATCATCTCTAGATTACTTATAATACCTAATACAGTGTAAATGCCTTTTATATAGTTGTTATACTGTATTTTTAAATTTGTATTATTTTTATTGTGGTATTGTTATTTTCTATTTTTTTTTTCTTAATATTTTCCACCAGCGGTTGGTTGAATCTGCAGATGCGAAATCCACGGATAGAGAGGGCTGTCTATGCAGCCATGCTGTTATGATTTCCTCTAGTTTGGTCTTGGAGTCCTTCTCTGGAAAGCGGCTATAAACTCAGCCCTGCCCTGACCAGGCTCCAGAGGAGGTGGCTGTGGCTGTTTGCAGGGTGCCTTTTACGGGGTGCTTCTTTATCCTGGCGGACGGCCTGATGCCTAGGGGTCCAACCCAGGACCAGATGCTCCTCTCACAGGGAAGTTGTTTACCCCTTTTGACTTTTGTCTGACCTGTGTCCAGTTCATTCCTACAAGATAGCCCCTGTCTAGAAGAGCCCTGACCTGAACAAAAGTTAGGTTCGAGTGTTTGGGTCGGGTGAGACGCAGGAGAGGCAGCACAGCGGAGCACTTGAAAAAACAGACGCAGTGTCCTTACTTACAGATCCCGGAGAGAACAGGTCGGCAGTCTTCCCAGGGCCAACAGGAAGGGAGAAGACTTGTGCTCAACCAGTGGGTAGGGAGTTGGGGGTGGCGGGGAGAGAGAGGGCCGGAGCCTTTACTGGGATCCCGAGTGTCACCCAGCGAGGTTTCCCATGGGCGCTTCTAATTGGTGGGTTTACAGGGAGCAGCCGTGAGTTCCGCGGAGTCGCCCCGCCACCGAGGGGCGGTCGCTGTGGCATATCTGCGCAGACCATGTGGGGTGCGGGGTCAGTGGGGTGAGTCAAGTATGTAGCTGTCCCACGGAGAGGTGGTCACCAGGAGGCAGCTGAATAAGGCAGACTGGATCAACCACACTGGGGAACTAGGAAGAGGCAGAGAACTGGAAACTGTGATAAGAGTGACTAACCCTTGCTTCTGGTATAAGAAAGTTAAACTGACATTCAGAATGGGCACTGAGGCAACATAAAGTATAAGAATTTACTATACACACATCTTTGTGTGTGTATGCGTGTGTGTATATATATATATACAGAGAGAGAGAGAGAGA
>NW_012144966.1:16793093-16794828 GCF_000956105.1 Propithecus coquereli
CAATGTCATAAGTAAAAAGAAAAAAAGAATGAATGTTCTGTCCTCATTCGCATAGTGGTGATTAAAACAAAAAATTCAAAAGGACTTTCCTCCATTTTGTAAATTTGACAATGGATACAGATCTCGTGGAAATTTTTTGCAATGTAGCACCAGAGAATGAGTCTAATCTTGCTTTAGTTTTTCAAAAGACATATGTCTGTTGCTTTAATTTTGTACTATACTCAATCTAAAAACCCTGAAAAGTACAAGTGTGCTTATATTCCTTTCCTTTTAGCCTTGTGAAATCTGTTTATATATTAGTACAACAGTGAGTTTCATAATACTCTGGCAAAAATAATGTCAGTTATGCTGCAGTGTCATAAATAATGAAGACATTGTCACACGAAGGTCCTCCATTCTGTTCACAGTTCTTCAATCCCAACAACGCTGTCCCTATACACCTCGGTATGCCCAAATCTTACAGGCCCTCCAAGCACTCTCCAGGCTATATGGAATATAATTAAGTCAAAAGTAAGAAACCAAACTACTGCTGACCCTAAATTTTAAAATTTATACATGTCTTCAAAAAATAATAATAATAAATAGCTGTTCTTTGAGTCCATTCCATGTACTACACTGTACTAACTGCTGCATTACCTTCTCGCAGAAACCCTTTCGTTTGTTATAGGATGACTTGTGTCTCCGAAAACTCTTATGTTGAAGTTCTAACCCCTTCAGTACTTCAGAATGTGACTGTATTTGAAGATAGGGTCTTTTAAAAAGGTGATTGAGTTAAAACGAGGCCACTGGGGTGGGCTCTAATCCAATCTGACTGGATCCTTTTAAGAAGAGGAAATCAGGACATACCAAGAGCCACCAGGGGCGCCAGTACACAGAGCAATGGCCACGTGAGGACACGGAGAGAAAGCAACGATCTTCAAGCCAGGGAGGGACGCCTCAGGAGGAAGCAGACCTGCTGACACCCTGATCTCAGCGTTTTAGCCTCCAGAACTGCGAGAAAATGATTTCTGTTGTTTAAGCCACAGAGTCTGCATTGTTTTGTTATGGCAGCCTAGCTCCAGCGAAACCCTCTGACGAAAATTTTGTCACCGTCCCCGTTTTACAGAGAGGGCAAACAACTCACCTGACCGAGGTCCTAGCGCTCTAGCAAAGGGACAGAGTTTGAGCGCAGGTCTTGTTCTACCAGTCTGGGAACTTACCCACTGTATCGTGCCGCCTTCAGCTCCCCGCCAGCCCCGCCTGGGCGACGGATGCGATGGGGAGGAACTGGAAGTTTCACTGGAGTCAAAAGTCAAGCTCGAGGGAATCCTTCGTTAGGATTTTCACAGTCTCAGACTTGGCACGTCAGTCAATGCCTAAATTCACGCACACTTTTCTACTCTCCTGCTAAGAAAAGACCCTGAATCTCACGGGGTTCCCCCACCCCTTAGTCAAAGCAGGTAGAATTAGAGTCACAGATTTTCACTAAAACTTTGTTTCAATCAATTGTGGTTAATTAGTAAGATTTGCCGCTTCAATATGGGGTGATCGGAATCCTGAAATAGCTTAGAGATGAATGGTCATAGTATATGTGTTATTTTGTTTTTCAATTTTTCACAAAATGGCTCTTCTTCGCAGATTTCATGTTATTCCAGGCCCAAGCATAACTATTAAGCTAATAAGGAGCGATTCACTTCTATGAGATTGAGCAATTTTCCCTCCTTTCTGATGATTTATTATTTCTATCTCTATTTTT
>NW_012144966.1:16808293-16828331 GCF_000956105.1 Propithecus coquereli
GAATTATTAATAGTCATTAATGAAGCACCATATTGTTTTACTTGTTTTACTTATAAGGACCATTTTTATCCCCATTTTATGGGTTAAGAAACTGAGTGCATGAGAAGTTACATAGCAATATGTAGTGGAGACAGGATTCACACGCAAATCTATCTGATCAAGATCCAAACTCTTGCCATTATACTATAGGTTTTTTTTTCAAAATTTGGGATCAAAGCAAGTTTATACCCATTGGCAATTAATATGTTAATGCTACTGCAGACAACATCTATTACTGTTTACTTACATTGCATTTTAAATTCATTTGAAATATTGGCCTTTCAGCTGTGTCTATAAAAAGTGTTTCTCTCTTTATATAGGGTTGTGACACACAGATGATTTATGACATGTTGTTAAGATTGAAATCCACTGTTTATTTACCTGGTGACTTTGTCTGCAAAAAGGTGAGTGCGTGCTGTTTTTCAAATGCACAACTAATAAATGCACTTGAGGATTTCAGGTCAAGTGCATAGTTTAAACAAAATTTGTCCAGGGTGAATTCCAGAGCATAGAAATAATTATGACATACAGCTCTGTAAAACAATAATGTGCTCTCAGAGTTCAAAATGGAACAAGACAATATGGATTTCATTACTTATAGAAGTGTGAGTAGTCCGGAAAGCTCCTTTGTATAAATGTAAATTATCGATTGTCACACCCCATTAATTCCAAATATTTAAAGTAGAGGAAAAAGTTACAGAGTGATGGGTGGTTCTGCCCTTTTTATGTCTTTGACAAAATATCAGTTACCTCCATTTTGCTCACCCAAATAGTAAATGATTAATGCCATATTTTTTAAAACTTTATTGTGCTTTTTATGATTATAAAAATAATACATGTTCATTATTTTTAAAATGGAAAACACATAAAAACACAAAGGTATAAATTCCACCATCCAGAAATAAGCACTATTAATATATTTCGGCCTATTTTTTTACAGAAATTGATGGATGGACAGAGCTTGTTTTATAACATTGGTATCATATTGAAAATATGTTTTGAAACTTGTTTTGTCATGTCACAATATATCATATGAACATTTTATATATTATTAAGTAATCTTATACAACCCATTTTTTTAAAGCAGCATGATATTCCAGCCTATGGATGTATCATAATCAATTTTCAAATGTTTGCTATTATAAATAACTCTACAATGAACATCCCCTTGGATACTATTTTTGTACATCTCTAATCACTAACTTAAGGGAGGGAGAGAAGGAATGATGACTCCTGGTTTTATATCTTGAGACTAAATCAAGATGAAGTCCATAATAGAAATTAAAAATAGTGGAAGATGCGCAGTGTAAAGAAATGTGAGGTGATCCAAGATCTTGGTGAATTCGCAAGTGAGTGAGGATGAGAAGCACTTTTATCACTACAAAACAATGTGTTAAGTGCTATGGTCAAAGTAAGCACAAGCTGCTGTAGAACATAAAGTAGGGGCACTTCACCCTCCTGGGTACTGGCAAAATTTCCTAGAGAAGATGATGTCCGACCTGTGTCTTGCAAAAATGAATTGGAGTGAACCATGTGAAAGAGGAACTAGGTGTTCTGGATAGAGGAAAGAAATAGCACGAGCTAAGGCCAAAAGGAAGGAACTGTGTCTGCAGAGGGGGTGCAGAGAACTACAATAAGGCAAATGTTAGAACAATTTTAGTATGATTTATTTAATACAAGTCAATAAATATTTTTCAATTCTATGAGCTAGGAACTGAGCAAAAGATGGTTCTTGCCCTCCAGGGGTTTACCGTTTAGTGCCGCGGTGTTCAGTTCAGTGTGTATCAGAATCACCTGAATGGAGAAGTCTGGGCTTCACCTCCAGTGATTCAGTTGGTCTGGATGGAGCCCACATACCAGTATTTTTTGAAAGCTACTGTATGATTCTAAAATGCAGCCAAAATTGAGAACCACTGGCCTGATGGAAGAGATAAGAAATAAGTGATATTAAATAAATGCATAACTCCAAAATGTGTTAAGCTGCATAAAGGGAAAATACAAGTTGTTCAAAGAGTATGTAGTGACAAAGGCACTTAATTTAGATTCAGGATTGGGAGATGGAGAGGTTGTTAGATTGTCAGGCATGACCTTTGTAAAACCTAAATTAAAATAGTTCTTCAGTTTAAAAAAAAAAAAAGTGGACAAGGCAGCTTTTTTGATGAAAACTTGGAGCCATGAACCAAGAGGCAAGACAGATCTTGGAACATCCAAGGGACAGAAGCAAGTTCCAGCGGCTAAAAGCAAAGCCAAATAGAGTGTGAGGCGCTTCGAGGCATCAGGTGGCGGTGCCAGGTGCACAGGTGGAAATCAGTCTAATGAGACAGGATGGAACTGGAGGTAAATGTTTGGGAACCGGAACATAACAGAAGGTGACTTCAAGAGAAGTTCAAGGATCCCAAGCTCAAGGAAGAGAAGAGGGCCGTGACTATAACTTTAAAGAATACTTTTGGGCCAGGCGCGGTGGCTCACACCTGTAATGCTAGCACTGTAATGCCAGCTGCTGTAATGCCAGCACTCTGGGAGGCCGAGGCGGGCGGATTGTTTGAGCTCAGGAGTTCGAAACCAGCCTGAGCAAGAGCGAGACCCCGTCTCTACTAAAATTAGAAAGAAATTAATTGGACAACTAAAAATATATAGAAAAAATTAGCCAGGCATGGTGACACATGCCTGTAGTCCCAGCTACTCGGGAGGCTGAGGCAGGAGGATCGCTTGAGCCCAGGAGTTTGAGGTTGCTGTGAGCTAGGCTGATGCCACGGCACTCACTCTAGCCCAGGCAACACAGTGAGACTCTGCCTCAAAAAAAAAAAAAGAAGAATACTTTTATGGAAGAGATCAATAAACAAGAATCAGAGAGGGCAACTTAGAAGGAGCTGTCAGAGATAAAAGAGAAGGCGAGATTGTGATAAAATGGAAACCAAGATTTACAGTCCCACGCAAATTAGTCCAAGTTAAAGTAAACAGATTGGTGATATAAAATCACATTATTTAAATGGGAAATACAAGCCCCCTGCAGGTTAAGGACCCCTTTGGTGCAGGGGTGCATTAGAATGACATGACTTGAACGCACCAAAATGACCTTTCCCATTTGTGCCAATAGCAGCAGGGACTAAAAATTGAGATCACTCATACGAAGTTTAGCACCCATTCCCTGAAACAGTGCAAATTAGCTTAACAAAGTGTGAAATGCAGAGTATCTGCAGCCTTCTCCTTTCTAATTTCTTCTTCATATCACGTTCACCACTCAATGACAAAAACCCATCAGTGAAGACAAATGAGTCAAAGGAAGGAATGATAAGGGGAAAGAGCAGAAATGAGAACGCACCAGAACTACAAGTCACATTTGTTTTGTTTTTGTTTTTAAGAGGGGACTTACATGATAGTAGATATTGTCAGACAAAAAAGGCTATTTCTTGACCAGATTTTAGACAGCTGAATTCAGCTTGGTTTTTGCTTATTCTTTTCACAAAATATTTTAGGAAAGGGGAAGAAAAACAATTATATTCAATTTGAGGTTACTAAATAATCGAAGAAATGGCAGGGTTTGGGACTGAGTTTGCTGACCCGCCTAATCCTCAGGATGGTTCCTAAACTTACTGGTGGGTAGCTTGGACTGCTTGAAAGGGTTTTTGGGAATTTTCTCAGAATACTCCATGACAGTGTAGGAATCACCTAGAGCTCTTGCTAAAGCACAGATTCTGGGACCTCATTCCCAGAGATTCTGACCCATATTTCTGCAGTGAGAATTCTCAGTGGACCGAGAATTTGCACCTCTCAACAAGCTCCTAAGTGATGCTGATGCTGCTGACCCAGAAGCCACACTTTGAATAGCACGGCTGTTTTCTGATGGGGTGCACCTGAGTGTCATAATGCCCCCCTAGCCTTGGAAATAGCCTCCTACACAGTACCCCTGAAATTTTGAAGTGCCCTCTTTCTAAGGATTACTTCACTCTGCATGAAGCTCTTGCTTTTGTACAGTTTCTCCAGATTAGTCCAGACACCAACCACAAGAGCTTGGTTCAATCTTATTTTACACATGCTGTCAGCCCTTGTTCTCTGAGGAATGTCTACTTCATTTGAATGCTAATTAAACTTGCAGGAAAGGATTAAATTAGCCTAGAAATATGCAAGAAATAGTGGAAGTTTTGGTTCGTTGATTATGCCAGATCTCCTTGGAAAATTATTAAAATGATCGTTAAAAAATAATTAAAAGTGCTGAACTATATTTAAGTACCCATTATGCACTTCTACCTCCAGTCAGTTGTAATAACTGCCTTTGAAGAATCATTCCAGTTCCTTGAGAATTACTTCATGCAAAGAATAAGGAATATGACCTATCCTAATCATTGCTTCCTGGAATATCTCTTGCAAAACTAATTTTCAGACACTTTGCCTTATTTTCAAAATCATTCATAACTATTTTATTGGTTTTTAAGAGATCAGTCTTCATATTGGAGTCATCGTTAGATGTGGTCCAACTGCATGTATTAATATTGTACAAAGTCAAGCAACACAGGTGCTGCTAGTTCTAGTGTATCACCTGCCAGCCTTGTAAGTTTGCTCAAGACACTCAATTTTTTAAGCCTGTACTACCAATTTTTAAATAAGAGTAATGATACCTTTTTTATTTGACTTCACTGGGATTTTTGCAAGAATTAAATGTGTCAATATCTATGAAATGCTTTGCCGTTATAAAGTAGTATGTTCTGACAGAACAAATACAGGAATTAAAACAAGGAGCTATGTCAACATCAGATATATTATGATTTTAAAAGTACTATGCAAAGGCAAATAACTATAAAAAAATCCATCTATATTACAATTTCTACTCTGATCTGTTTTTGAATATAAGTCTATGCTTAATATTTTGCACAATGCAAAACTTAAACATACTTCTTGTATTGCTCAGTTAAGAAATGTGGGTTCCAGCTTCCTTTTGCTCCTAATTTCAGAGTCATGGAAATTTGGCTGGTCGGCTAAGCCAATCCATGCCTTTGTTTTTCTCTCTACAAAATGAAAATAACAATACTTATTCTGTGTGCTTCATAAGGGTATCAGGAAGATAAAATGAGAATTTCAATTTCTTGGTTGTTAACTAAGAGCTAGAGTCTGATTAACTTTAAATTCAACCTGACAATTATAAAACAACAATAATTGATGTTCGGAAAAATAAACCTAGGTATTAAAGGACATTAAAACTTCCCAGAGAACAGTTAAATTTTACTTCCTTCATTCATAAATGAGTATCTACTATATGTCAAGCCTTGTGCTCAGCACTGGGACAAAGCAGACATTGTTTCAACCATCTCAGAGCATAAATTATAATCAATATTGTTTAATCCTGAGTTGATTTTAGTGTATTCTAATCCTTTGAAAGTGTGGTTAATGAGAATATTTGATTAATTCAAATAACCCAGTCCCTTCATAAACCAAGGGAGTGAATTTATTGTATTCATGCTATTTTTTTTTATAGCTGAGGGTGATCAAGACGCTACTCATCCAGACAAGCAGGTACTGCTATCCAAATACTTTGCCTGGTATTATGCAAACTGGCCTGTTTGGAGTTTAACAGCCTTTCTTGACCTAAATGCCATTTAGAACTCCTGTAAGACACATTTATTCTTTTTTGGAAATTGGAGCGAGAAAATGTGTTTCAAGGGCCTCATATTCACCTACTAGTTTGGTGATTTGCTTGTAAGGACTCACACAATTCGACATAAAGCTATGTTTATGGCTTAAGATTTATTCCAGCAAAGAATACAGTGCTGTGACAGGAAGGAAAATATATACATGGGGGAAGATAGAGGAATCAGTGCAAGATTCCTAGGTCCTATTTCTGTGAGGATCACATGGATGCATTATTCTTTGCAGTGGACTGCAAAGACATGAGGAAAATATCTCCACCCTAGGAAGCCCAAGTGAGTCTTGGATCTAGAGTTCTTAAATGGGGTTGGTCATGTAGCTGCATGACCAGGCATGATTCAGACTTCAAACTAGGTGCTAGGTACACATCACAAATCTTTGTGTTTACATTAAACAATACTGACAGCTTGGTATATCCTGCCACACTGCCTCAGGGATACAGAATAACACCATTAGCCAGTGGCTATGTGAACATTCCAAGAGTTTAATTCTCAAAGCTTGAACAAGGGTCATTGCCCTGGCTCTAAGAGTTCCCAAAGTTAAGCAAAAACTGAGTAAAACAACCTGCAGCATTAACACTTCCTCTCCATATGAAATAAGAATAATAGCTTAAAAATTTCCTATGCCCCAGTTCCCAAAAATGAGATCTCAATGCCATCGGCAGAAGAACAGAATTGACCTTTGAATGGCTGCAGACTGGGCCCTTTGGATAGGCCAACCACCTTCTTCAAAGTGTAGTAGTGGTCACCAAGCCAGGCTTGCCTGTGCTTACAATCACTTACTTCGTCCACCCATACTCCTTCCTGGAGCAATGTGCTAACTGAAATGTCTTCAGGTGTCCAGTGGTGGCACACAGTGCTCACAGGCTGAGAAGAATCACCTTCCTAATCATTTTCTTTCACATGATATGTCCAACCAATGTCTGCCAACTACCTCAGGTCTTAAGATAATTACTTGTACATTGATGCCCCTTGCTTCCTTCACTTACTCCTCTAGAAGAGTTTGTATTTCTTAATGTGGGGTATAATTGTCAAGAATACAATGACTATCGTTTCCTCTTTCTATCTGGCAAATAGGGAGAAATTGGCAAGGAAATGCACATCATCAAACAAGGAGAAGTCCAAGTCCTCGGAGGCCCCGATGGTGCTCAAGTTCTGGTCACTCTGAAAGCTGGGGCCGTGTTTGGAGAAATCAGGTATCTGAAAGACATCTCATAAATATTGAAGACTGTCATTTGTCACAAAAGAAAAATCTTAGGTCATAAAATAAGTAAAGTTCCTGCTCAAATTTATTAAAGGTTTGATTGTGCTGGAAACATTGGTAAAATAAGGATTTTCACATTTCTATTCATTTCTTCTTTTCCCTTCCCCCAAAATACCTGAAGAAAGGGACTGGGTCATTCAGCTCTTTAGTCCAGGACTGAGGCCAATGCCTGGCATAAGATAGGTGCTTAATATACATTGAATGGATATGTAAATCAATGAATGAATAATAAGAGAAAAGGTTGGGAGCATTGGTGGTTGTCAGATCATTGGAAGACTTGAATGCTTTGCTAACAAGAAGGTCTTGAGTAGGTTAGTGCTGTGATCACAGTTGTGGGGTCAAATTGCCCGAGTCTAAACTCCAATATCACCACTTACTAGCTTTATTCCTCTCTTACCTGATTCCTCTGTTCCTCAGTTCCCTCATCTTAATAATTAGGATAATAGTACATATCTTAGAGGGTTGGTATATGACTTAATTCATTAAAAGCACTTAGAATAGTGTCCATGATCTATTAAGAGCTCAATAAATATTAACTATTGTTACCATTATTTCCTATTGACCAGGAGAAGTTTATCCTAGAACAAGTACGTCCCCAAGAGTAAAAACATAGACAAGAAATTTAAGCATTCCATGGGCTAAACACTTCCATATGCATTATTGCATTTAAACTTACTCATTGTTCAACTAAAAAATACTCATTGAGTGCCTAGTACATGCTAGATTGTTAGGTATTGCTTTAAATTCTGGGAATACACTGTAAAAACAGTAGACGAGATATCACCCCTCACAGAGCTTACAGTCTAGTTGGGGGAAACTGACAATAATAGTTAAACAATTAAGTAGACAAGATAAATCACATTGTGGTAACTGCTATGAACGCAAAAAATTGTTAGAAAGTGATGGGAGATGCTACTTAGATACAGTGGTCAGGGACGACCTCTCTGTACAGACAATATGTGACCTGAGACTCGCATGAGTAAATGGAGCAGCCATTCAGAAATGGGGGGAAAGCCTCTCAGGTGATGGAACAGCAACGGTAAGGGCCTCGAGGTACAGCAAGCTTGTGTGGCCAAGGGGAAGGATGGAGTACAGTGAATAAGGACTCTGTCGGGAGATGAGGCCAAAGAGGTCAGCAAGGGCCAGATTACACATAGTCTATTTGGCCGTGATAAGGAATTTCACGGCCAGTATTTATTCTAAATACAGATGGGTGCCGGTAGAGGGCTTGAGGTAAAAGGATGGTACAATCTGAATTGTGACTTTAAAAGACCCCTCCAACAGCCCTGTGGAGCAAGAATGAAATAGAGGAGAACCAGCTGGAAGTGAGCAGCAGAGTTCCAGTGAAAGACGATGATGTCTTGAATTAGGACGCTGGTCTTAAAGTGGAAAGAAGAGTGCACTGTCAGGCAGTTATTAATTTTTCATTTCACAACTGAGAAAATTGCTATTCCAAGGTGCAAGTACTGTATCTTGCCCAGGATAACATAGCTAATAAGTGATAGGAACAACACATAAACCTGAGTCTTCATGGATCGTGGTCCAATGATCTTTCCACCACACAGCAGAAGAAAGGTATTCACCCAACCTCTAATTTCATAGCTGCTAAGAAGTTATCTTCACATTCCAAGAGATATGGATAATTTCAGATGACTTCATACTAGCATAATTAGGGTTTCTGTAGAATGTTGAAACATGTAATTTCTCTGTTCATAATGTGGCTTCTCTTCTTAATTTTTTCTTCTTGCTTAACAAGTGATTGCTGTTAAGGTGATCCTGTGAGGGTCCTGCTCTGGGGCAGTGGTGGAAACACATCTCAGAACGTCCAAGACCTTAGTTCTTTGCCTATTTCCTATCACCTCCTTACTGGGAGTCCTTGCAAAAGTGATTTAATGTTTTGTGACTTAATAATCACTGTAATCTTCAAGGTCATAAAACATGCAACAGTCTAATCTGAAACATTGCAGAAATTAATTAGCTGACCTCATCCAAGGGTTGAGTACTCCCTGAAGAATAAAGCTTTATAAATACAAGTATGTTAATTGCTGATATTATCATCACAGAGAGAACTGCCCTAGGAATAGAATCTAGGTGCTGCTGAGTTGCTACTGAAAGCAATCCCAGATTCCTGGCAGCAGCTTCTCAAACAAATCTCCTCTTATCCATGTGGTTTCTGAGGCCAAATTGAAACCAGTAGACCAGACAAGTTTGAAACTTGCTCAATAGTCTGGTTGATTCAAGCAAAAGGGAGCTTTTTGCGCCTTGATTCTCTTCTTGGCTGTGGTTGAAGAGAAACAGGATGTATCTGCCTCTTCCCAGATACCCACAGGCTTCACAGGGCCACAGCTGTCATACGCCCCTGGAGCTCTAGTCATTTATTCCAGAGATAGAGACACGTTTGCCAAACATCCAGATACTGGAAAGATCTAGTAATAGTGTTTACTACTCAAAAATGCTGTGACCTTTGTTAAAATGAGCTAAATCCAGCACTATCACATGGCTTTTTAAAGAAGATTCTTTTTCCTTAGGGAAAAAAAAAAAATAGGAAAGAAAAATGTGAGGGCTTTCAAGGACATTATATATTAATCCAAAAGAGCAAAGCCCTGACTAAAATATAGATTTACAGCCTGTCACAGAGAAAACCCAGACCACATTTCCAATTAACATCTGAAGAGTGCAGACACCCCATTTTTAAAAGAGAGACCCAGGGTCTGCCAAGGGACAGCCTCGCGGTGGCTCTGACTGCATCATTTCCCTTGCATGTACATGTGGTGCCAAGTCTTATTCACTGAATGTATTTAACCACTTCCTATCTGCCTTCTGCCTCTGTTAAAATGTCATTTTTCTCGAAACACATCTCAATTTTTACTCCTGTATTGCCATTATGATTTCAATAGGATTCTCTATTAGATTCATGTCTCTTTGGAATATCCTCCTCCTGGAAAATTCTCATATTTCAAATGGCATCTTTTTCAAGCCATCTCTAACCCTCAGAACAACTAGTTGCTCTCTGTCCCATGCTTCCCTAGTATTTCTTTTATGCCTTTATTATAGTAATTACTTCAGATTTATAATGAATTTGTTCAGACATGTCTCTCCAACAGACTGAGCTATGAAAATACAAGAACTAGAATTTACCCATCTTTATATCATCAGCAGCCACATAAAAACCACACAATAAGTGGTGATTTTTATTTATATCTTGCCTTCATTCAAAAACAATTTGCAGCAGCTATTAAGCAATTTTTAATTAATTAAGTAGTTCATTAGGATTTGAGAGAAACAAAAGAAAATTATATTGGGGACCTCTGACAACATAATGTGAAGTGCTTTAAAGAAGATTGTGTATCCCTTTGCCAGGCACAGTTCTGGCCATGAGGGTACAGAGGCGAACAAGAAACAGTCACTTCCCTCATGGGTCTTACAAACAAGTGAGACAAATAAACAAAAGACTTCAACATCAGGCGATTCAATGTATGGGTTGCGTCCAAGGAGGAAGGTACGTATAGGATGCTGTGGAGCACAAAGGCTTCACAAGAGCTAATGTATCCTTTAGCAATTACTTGAGGTTATTTGGGAACTGAAGGCAGAAACTTCAGTGCTCCTCAAATGATGTTTGGTAACAATGATGTGTGCACACAGGTCAGTCCTGGTAGCTCCTGCCATGAGGTGTGTAAAGGATTATTCGCATGATGCCTCTAGTGGGTTGAATAGTGGCCCCAGAAAGATACGTCCACATCCTAACCTTAGGAACCTGTAAATATGACCTTATTTGGAAAAAAGGTCTTTGCAGATGTAATTAAGGATCTCAACATGAGATCATCCTGGATTATCTGAATGGGCCTCAAATCTGATGACAGTGTCCTTATAAAAGACAGCAGGGAAAAGAGGAGAAGGCCATGTGAAGACTGAGGCAGACATTGCAGTAATATAGCCACAGCCGCCAAATGCCTGGTGCCACCAGAAGCTAAAAGAGGCAAGGAAGGATTTTTCACTACAGTCATTAGAGGAAGCACAGCCCTGCTGCACCTTGATTTTGGACTTTTGGTCTCCGGAACTGTGAGAGAATAAATTTCTGTGGTTGTAGCCCATTTGTTTTGTGAGCATTTGTTACAGCAGGAACAATACAATGCTAGGAAACTAATGCAGTAACAAACTCTTTAAATTGTTAACTTTTGAAATTTTACTGGGGATAAAAAAGGCATGCTTGACACCTCCCTCTACTTCGCCCTTCATGACCAATCTACCTCCAAGACCTGTCGATCTCACCTCCTAAGTATGTCTCGAATCATTTGTATCTTACCTTCTCCACGGCCACCACTTCGGTCCAACCACCTCCCTCTCTCACTGAACAACTGCAGTGGTCTACTGCAAGTTGCCCACTCCCATAACCACATCCTCCACAATCTACACTCCACTCTGCAGCCAGAGGGATCTTTTAGAAACACAGACCTGATCATGTTACTGCCCTCCTGCTTAGAACTACTCAATACTTTCATGCTGTTTTTATTCCTAAGAATAAAATTCTTTTCCTGACCTACAAGATCCTGCAGAATCTAGCCCCTGCCTACCTCTCTACTTCAAGTTGCACCCGAATCCCCTTGCTCTCTTTAATCTAAACATCCTGCTCTCTCTCATTTCCTTGAATGTGCAACACTCCATCTAGCCACAGGGAGTTTTTTCGCACATGATGTTACCTCTGCCTAGATGCTTTCACCAACCCTCTACCTAGATCTCAGCTCCTTTCAGGCCTTCTTGGATTCCCCATGATAGGGACCTCCCAGGTCTCCTTTCTGTATGCTTTTGTCCAACTATATTCCTTTCTTTTGGAGCACTTACTTTTGTAACTCTACAGGCATTAGTGCATTTATTTCTTCCATGTTTCTCTTCCTTCCGAAATTGCAGGCACCAGAACTACCACATATGGCTGTGCCAGCTGTGCTTTGCATCAGGACATCCAAGGAGGGCCTGGGAGGGCCAGGAGAGCTGGGAGAGCTAGAATCCGGCCCACTCCTGGGCCATGAGTCCCGGCTTTTGCACTCTCCTTCATGCACAGGTGCCTTTTACTTTGCAAAAAGCAGCATTCTGCCAGCCAAGCACAGGATTGTATGTGCCCAGAGAGGCCACATTTTTCTAGTTTACGCAAAGACACTTTACACAGGCTCCCTGGGATCCTGGTAGACACCATGTGTGGTTTGTTCTACACTCTATCCCCAGCCCTTCGAGCAGTGGCTGGCCCACATAAGTGCCTAATAAATAGTTGTTGAATAAATAATTGAATGTAATTATCTATCTTTGTGAATGCAGAAATACACATTAATTTTTGTCATGAATATGCATATTCAGCTTGTGCCCTTTTGTCAGTTTTCATTATTAAGAATAGCACTGTTATATTTATCTTTGTAAAATTACTTTGTTTTTCTTTTAAGTTATTTCTTTGAGGCTTATTCCCAAAACTGGAATAAGTAGGTCAAAAGGTGGGAGCATTTCTATAACTCTTATAATATATAGACAGATTACTTTCCAGAAAAAAATTAAATCAATTTACAATATAAACAGCACTGTATAGCTATTTTTCCTCAGCATTACTGATATTACTTTATTGTTCTCATTGGCTTTGCATTTTAATAGTTTGTTTTAATTTGCATTTCTCTAAATAGTGCCTGGAAAATAATAGATCCTCAATATATATTTGCTAAATGAATTAATTTCCTTGAGCCTATTTATTTTCATAAATGTGATCATTTACCTTCTGCATTTTTTTATTTGTTCATCATTCTTTTTTCATCATATATAATAATTTATTAAGTAGAATTTAGTCATCAATATATTCTTATGTTTTCCAAAACATTTAAGCGCTGTCTTTTCTATAATTATATTGTTCAAATCACCCATTCTGAGGATTTCTTTTTGATTTTTACTTCATATCATTGTGAAAAGGCCAAAATTTTTTTATTATTTCCAAGTATTATGGGGGTAAAAATCTTTTGGTTACATGGATCGCTTTTATAATGCTTGGGTCATGGTTATAAGTGTGCCCTTCACCCAGATAGTGCTCATTGTACCCATTAGGTAGGTTTCCACCCATCCCGTCCACCCCCTCAGCCTCCCCCCTGCTTGCTTTCTGTTGAGTTTTACTTCCCTCTATACACGTGTGCTCATCAGTTAGTTCCAATTCAATAGTGAGTATATGTAGTGTTTGGTTTTCCATTCTCTAGATATTTCACTTAGGATAATGGTCTCCAGTTCCTTCCAAATTGCTGCAAAAGGCATTAGTCATCCTTCTTCGTGGCTGAGTAGTATTCCATGGTATACATATACCACATTTTGTTAATCCATTCATAAATTGATGGGCATTTGGGTTGATTCCACATCTTTGCAATTGTGTATTGTGCTGCAATAAACATTCAAGTACAGTTGCCTTTTTGATAAAATGACTTCTTTTCCTTTGAGTAAATACCCAGTAGTGGGATTGCTGGATCGAATGGTAGGTCAACTTTTAGTTCTTTGAGGAATCTCCATACTGGTTTCCATAGAGGGTGTACTAGTTTGCAGTCCCACCAACAGTGCATAAGTGTTCCTTTCTCTCCACATCCATGCCAGCATCTATTGTTTCTGGACTTTTAAAGAAAAGACATTCTAATGGGGGTAAGGTGATATTTCATTGTGATTTTGATTTGCATTTCCCTGATACTTAATGTCATTGAGCATTTTTTCATATGTTTATTTGCCATTTGCCTATCTTCTTTAGAAAAGCTTCTGTTCATGTCTTTTGTCCACTTTTTAATGGGGTTGTTTGATTTTTTCCTTGCCGATTTGCTCAAGTTCTTTGTAGATTCTCATTATTAGTCCTTTATCGGATATATAGCTTGTGAATATTTTCTCCCATTCTATAGATTATCTGTTTCCTCTGTTAATTATTTCCTTGGCTGTGCAGAAGCTTTTTAATTTAATTAAGTCCCATTTATTTACTTTTGTTGTTGCCGTGGTTGCCATTGAGGTCTTCTTCATAAATTCTTTGCCTAGGCCGATATCCAGAAGAGTTTTTCCAACATTTTCTTCTAGAATTCTTATGGTTTCATGCCTTACATTTAAGTCCTTTATACATCTTGAATTAATTTTGGTGAGTAGTGAGAGATACGGATCCTGTTCTGTTCTTCTGCATGTGAAGGCCAAATATTTTCAAAAATAATTTTAAATCTCTTTTTTTCCCTTCAAACCATTTTTGCTTATTTCTCCTGAACACTCAGTTTTTTAAATACAGGTACCAAGGGAGACTTATAGGGCTTTGGACTATTTTCATTTCTGATTCTTACATTCTATCAGAATAACTCTGTTATTCCTTTCTCTCTTTTTTTTCTTTTCCTAAAAGGCAGAAATAGTATTATAGATACAAGAGAAGATCAGAAGTATGATCAGGGATAAGAAGACTTAGAAGACTTGATTAATTCTGAGGGAGATAATTCTTTACTTCTGTGCCATTTTTTTTTCCTATCTCAAACCCATGAACATTACCTGTGTTAAGAATATATTTTTACATTTTCACTACATCCTTTTGAATACAGTCTTTGTGTAGCATCTTTTTGCTTAGGGCAAAAAGCATTTACCTCAATATTCCTCTGAACAAATATACTATCAATATCATTGTTTAAACTTTATTCAAATAGTCTCAGGACCTCTCCTAAAGCAACTTTATCCAGTGCTAAATCAAGGCTCTTCACCACTATTTGGAACAACAGAGAGGAAGTAAAGATTCTGAGAGTCAGACCTTGACATAGCTTATCACACCAGCCTGGTTGGCTTCGTCTCTTATTTTTTCTGATGTCCACTGACAAATGTGAATCATTAAAACAATAGCAATGATTTTACTGGCATCACTAAGGTTATGGTATAAGGAAAACATACCTGGACTTGAAGTCAGCTCTCATCTTGGATTTTCATTTCAGTGATGACATTCTTAAGTATTTGTTCTTGAACAATTCACTTAACTGACTCTAGACCTCAGTTTCCATGTCTATAAGCATAGATAAGAACCTACCTCATCAAACTGATGCGGTCATTTAGTGAGAAAATTGAGGAATTTGGTTTTTTTAAAAAATAACACATTTAGAACTATAAACTTTGTACAGATATATGACATTGTTAGCTGTTTTTGACTCCAAAGAAACACTTGGCTAGGCTAGTGTATTAGCTTGTTTGATATAGTATTTTCCAGCCAAAGTATCATCATTAAATATTCTCCTCGCACTTGAAGGGAGATAAATAAACAGGGCATTGAATAAAGATTCCATATTATTCTTTTTCTCCTCTCTCCTCCTTAGACTCTTTACCCAGACCCTTCAGTGTTCACCCCTTCTCTAAGGCCAATTCAACTCTGAAATCAAGACCTGCTGGAGGAAAATGGGGCTAGTTATTTTATATCTGTGATATCTAAACTCTCTAACTTTGTTAAAAATCCATGTGTACAGACATTCCTCAAAATATCTTACAGAAAAAAAGAATCTAAGCTAATATGTGTTTGCCATTCAGTAGTTTTATGAATATCAAAGCATCTGCAAAGAGCAAGAAGCCCAGACAGAGGTGACCCTAGAACATCCTCTGATATTTGCTCACCCACAAAAGTTTTGTTAGAATTTATTTTTAGTTGAGTTGTAAAACTGTCAAGGAACAAAGTGTTTTCCAATAACTTTGACAAAAATAAAAGAATAGCACAGAAAAAGTCTACACAGGTGGTCTAACCTCATGTTCCCCAAATACAACCCAGTTGGAAATTTGCTTAATGAGAACAAATATTATTGGAAGTTTTAATCTCTTACCCAGATATGCTCTTTCCATTGACAGCATTTAGAGTTAGTTGTATTTCTATTCTAGGAAATCATTCTACATGAGAAAATGTGTTCAGACTAGAAACTTCTTTATTTTAGGAAACATTCTCATTTCTTACAATTATCAAAGCATTAATCATTCTAAATTGTGCTTATCTGTTTAACAAGGCTGCCAGACTATGTTCACATCTCAGTGTCACAACTTATGAGCTATGTGACGATGGGCAAGTTACTCAGATGAGACTTCAATTCTTCATCAGTCAAAATGAAGTAACAATAATACATAACTATCTCACAAGATTGAAAAGTATTATATGTATTAATGCATAAAAAAGAACTTAGGAAAATAGCTCATAGTAAGCACTCTATATTATCTATTAATGTTACTATTACTAATATTATTATTAATATTTGCCAGTCTGGCTATCCGTATGCACATTTACCCCACTCTTCAATTACAACCTGCTTGAGGGAAGATGTTAATCATCTTTACAATCCCAGAACTTAGCATAGTATCTAGCCCATTATGGAGCACACAATTTCTACACACCCCTAATTTATCTCTAATTTATTTTTTCCTTTTCTTTTCAATTTGTACAGTGAATTCTTTATCTTCCCCTGAATGACTGACCTTCAAAGCACAATCATCTGCACAATCTCAAACTCATCCAAAAAACTACTTATCAAAGCCCACCTGAGAAAGGCAATATTTCAGAAGGATTATTTGTTTCTCTAACTATTCTGAAAGGTACCATGGGTCATGTCAGAGCAATAAAGAGAGAGCTGGATATTTGGAATGTATGATACTGACCTACCTCCCTCCACCCATAGAATTACTCTTACTGAACTATACTTGGAACTGATTCATAGCCCTTACTGAGGACTCTATTATAAATGATCCTAGCAAACTTATTGTTGTGTCTATTGTGAGAATGTGAAGTTTTCCAACACTTTACAGAGTGGCCTCTTTACTAAGCCCTCCAGAAGATATGTCTGCCTGTCTTAAAACCTAGAATCGATCCATTTTTATGGTATAAAAGTCCTAAAGCCAAATTTGAAGCCTTCCTGTGACAAAGTTTGCATTTTTATATGAATCCCATGTTATGTCTCCATTCTTGTTTTTCTTTTGCTGCTACATTCAATTCATGCTCTTTTGTACTCTACTTTCCCATGTGAGTGCTTCCCAGATACTGTAGCTCTGCTAAAAAGGGCTACGCAGGTTGTGCACTGCACGACTCCAATCACATTATAGTCTATGTATGCAACACACAATTTGTAATGCCACACGTGGCAGGCCTGGACAAAGCTTGGAATGAATGACTGACCAGGGACTGACTGTCTCAAAATTCCCTCTCTGAAAGAAAAAAAAAATATATATATATATACACATAAACACACACACACACACACACACACACACATATGAATGTTATATATGCTATTTTTGAATGTGTGTGAATATCTATGTGTGTTTATATATATAGGAAATGTCCATGTTGCTATTTGTTCCTGACACTTACCAAGTTACGTACATACAGGTTCTCCCACAGTCTCTGAAAACATCTTCTCTCTGTGACATTCTCACAACTGGTTTTGTTCACTCATTCGACTTTGGCACACTAGTACCAAGTAAGTAGCTTAGTGTCCAGTTACATACCACAAATTAGGGTTTAAAACTGCTCAGCCATAAATTTTACCTAACAGCACCTTCTTCATAATTGAATATCAATCAGGAGCCTACAGACAGCTGTTTCTTCTTAAAGATAATCGGATGTCTATGGTAGGAGTACCTACCTAAATATGACTTTGTTTCCTATGGAAGAGATTAGTAACCTGATCAGAAATACACTTAATAAATGGTAGAATTATCTGGTTCCAAAGCCTGTGTTCTTTTCACAAAACCATACCACTCTTTAATAATTCTCCTTTTATTTCACTTCAGCGTGCTGAATACATGGTAGGCACTTAATAAATACTTACATGATTGGAGTGAAAATCAAAAATGTCCTTGAGTATGTGTCTAAGGTCACAGCAAATAGAAGTGGCTCTAGGATTAGAACCAATTCCTTTGTTTCCTGGGCCATTGCTCTGTTCACTCTATTTTTACCTGGGGAAACTTAATATTAACCTCATCTATTCATCCTCCAGCATGGACTCTTTCAGAAACTCTATGTGGAGCTGGGAATATTTAGGAACCTTACTAAGCTATTTACTGAGTGAAACTTTCCATTGGTGGAGTGCTGGAGAAGCATTTTGTGGACAAGAGGAAAAAAAGGATGCTATTTTAAACGCTGCTGAGAGAGTTTGGGCAAAATCCATCTGGCAGACAGACTATTTCTTCCGTTCAAAAACTCATCAAGCACTCCAAACGTGTAACCTGTAGGCAAGTTTAATTAAAACTTGAGAAATCTCAAAATAACCCGACATTTAAACATGTTATTTCCATTCTGTTCTCAAAGTCTGACATACAGACACAGACACTCTCAGGTTCAAATTAACTTCCCCAATGTCACCCAGCCCAGCCTAACTGATTACCCTGTGTCTATGGCTACGAGAATGTGAATGAAATAGACACATCCAATCATTGTCCTTCAAACATTAACATCCATTTCACAGAGAGATAAGGAGGAAGGTAGATAGGAAGTTGGGTAGATGAGTGAGTGAAGAGGTGATTGTGATGATAGATAGATAAATAGATAGACAGAACGATACATAGATAGATGGGGTAAAATGCATTTCTCTTGTCTTCTCTGACCTTGAACTCCTGGCCCAAAGTGATCCTCTTGCTTTGGCCTTCCAAAGTGTTAGGATTACACCGTGCCTAGAGTTTCTCTTCTCTTCTCTGGCAAAGGCAGAGCGTGCTTTAAGAGACAACTTTAGGAAAGGATTAAAGATAGTATTTTTTGCCATGGAGCAAAAAAAAAAAAAATGGAGTCTGAAATCATCAAGCAAAATAAGCAGGCATTAACATGGCCAACGTTTAAGGATTCCAAATACATACTTTCTGTCTTAGGTTCCTTCCCACCTTTTTCTTCCTGTTCTGGCTTTAATTGAGCATTTTATATGATTCCATTTTCTCATCTTGCTTAGTATAACAAGTATACTTATTTTTTAATGTTTAATGGTTGCTCTAAAGTTTTCAATATGCATTTTAAACTAATCTAAACCTACCTTTATATAACACTATACCACTTCACATGTAGCACAGGTAACTTTGAATATTTCTAATTCTTACCTTCCAGTTCTTATGACATTATTGTCATTCATTTCACGTATCCATAGGCTATAATTACCCAATAATTGTTGCTTATTATTTAAACAGTTATCTTTAGATCAATTAAGAATAAAAAACAAAAATATTTTACTTTATCTTCATTTACTCCTTTTTTAATATTCTTCCTTTCTTTGTGTAGACCTGAGTTTCTGATCTGCATCATTTCCCTACTCCCTATGGAACTTTTAACATTTTTTGGAGGGTAAATCTCCTGGGAAAGTCCTTGTTTCTCCTTTACTTTTGAAGGACCATTTCACTGAACATAGAGTACCAGGTTGGTTGTTTCTCTTGTAACACTTTAAATATTTCATTCTACTCTCTTGCTTGCATAGTTTCTGATGATAAATCTGCTACAATTCTTATCCTTGTGTCTCTCTATAGCTTGGGGTTTGTTCCCCCCACACACACACTTTAGATTCTTTCAAGATTTTGTCTTTGGTTTCCTGCAGGTTGATTATGATATGCCCAGGAGTCAGGGTTTTTGGGTATTGATTGTGCTTGATGTTCTCCAGTGTTCCTGGATCTGTGGTTTGATGTCTGATATTAATCTTGGAAAGTCCTAAGCCATTCTTACTGCAAGCATGTCGTCTTCCATTCTCTCTTCTTTCGCCTTTTAGTATTCCAGCTACTGGTGTGTTACAGCACTCAAAATTGTCCCGTAGTTCTTTGTGTTCAGTTTTGTTTATTCCTCTGCATTTCAGTCTGGAGAATTTCTATTGCCTTATCTTCAAGCTCACTGATTCTTTCCTGGGCCATCTTCAGCCTACTGATGAGCCCATCAAAAGTATTTTTCATTTCTGTTACAGTGGTTTTTTTTGTTTGTTTGTTTTGTTTTTTTGAGACAGTCTCACTCTGTTGCCCGAGCTAGAGTGCCATGGCATCAGCCTAGCTCACAGCAACCTCAAACCCCTGGGCTCAAGCGATCCTTCTGCCTCAGCCTCCCGAGTAGCTGGGACTACAGGCATGTGCCACCATGCCCGGCTAATTTTTTCTATAT
>NW_012144966.1:16829061-16843687 GCF_000956105.1 Propithecus coquereli
TCGTTTTCAGCCTCCACCCATCTTCACCCAGATGCTCAAAATAAACAGCATTTTGCTACACATGAGGCTTCGTGTGTCTCTCTTTCTGCTCCAGACCTAACACTTACCTTTTAACAGTCCTTGTAATTTTTTTGTTGTTGAAAGCCAAAAATTATGTTAACAGATAATAAGAACTGAAGAAAATAGGTCTTTAGTGTGAAGTTTTATGCTAGTCTAGCTAGGAGTTGGGCTGTGTTTAATGTTTGCTCTAGCTGTAGGTGCCAGTGGCTTCAAGTTCCTTCCAGGTACCTGTTTTTGTCTCTTCTGTTGACTTTGGGCTTAGGGAAGCCTAAGAGAAGCTGCTCAGAGAGGATCTGCGTGTTGCAGCTGTTTCAGCTATAATTCGCTATTATTACATAGGAGCCTTATTGGTGTGGGGGTAAGGTAAAGGGGAGGGGAAACAATCTATAATTCTATGATTAAGTTTCAGTTGGGGGGTAAGTGTCCCAGTGCTGTGACCTTCACAAGAGTTTTTTAATTTCCCATCCCCGTTAGATAAGACAGGCTTGAGGGGGCTGCGTTGGGGTAAATGTTCTTCCTTCAGGTGGGATAACTCTGGTAAAGTATTTTTCCCTGAATAGTAGGCCTGTGGTATAGAGGAGAAATATACTGTCGGTGTATTTCACAGTGATTAATCTTCCCCTATGCATGCCAGAGGTGTTTTTTGGCTCTTGGCTCTTTACCTTAAGAACCCTTGATGAGGTTCCTGAAGGCAAAGTCCATAAAAATGTTGAGTGTCCTCATAATTGTGCCCCCAAGAGTTTCTCACTCTCATGTTAGTTCACACTCAGCCTCCAACAATTTGGTAAAATTACCACTTAAGTGTCCCCATCAGTTATGTCTCCAGGGCCTTCTGCTCCAGGTAAACAGATCTATTAATAGCTGTGGTTTTATGGATTCATTTCTCTCCAGATTTGGGGGTGGTAGTTTGCCCCATGACCTCAGTCCTCTGAGGGGTCCAAGAAAAGACATTAATTTTTCATTTGTTCAGCTTTTTCTTGTTGTAGGGGATAGGTAATGACTTCCAAGCTCTTTACCTGTCAGAGCTGAAACCCTACATTAGATTTTTAACAGTTAGCAGCCAACTGGAATTTTCTCTTTTCTACACCAACAATAGGAGATATTCAAACCATCTAACATAAATCTTCAGGCATGGGACCCATGAAGCTTCTCACATCTCATTGTTCCCAAGCTCAAAGTGTTTTCTCTGTCCTTTCTGCCTCTAGAGACTGCGTTAATTAATGTAATCCTTCTTTTTCCATTTCTAACTGATTGATGTCAAGGGAATCGATCTATTGTGTTGTCCACTCAATGCGGAACCTGTGGTGCCTTTTTTAAACATTCGAAATGTGTTTTTTCTTGTTCTGTTTTTACAGACCAACACTTCTTTCTCAGATCATTGGTAAATGATAGAATTTTTATTCACTTACCTTATTCCTTTCTGTGATTGTTTATTCCTCCTCTGTTGGCTATTTCTCAAACGCAAAATGCTTTTTTATGTCCCTCAGAGACCTAGAGCCCAGAGTTCACTAACATTCCAGGTGGGGAGCTGTGTGTGAATGACTATACCATAGAGCAGCTTATGATAATGAGAAACAAGATGATTTGGGAATTTTGTAGGAGAAGAGATGGGATTCTCCTGAAGTAACCAAGGCATCATTGGGAGCTGGCCCTCGGGTTTGATGTTGGGAGCTCCCTCAATCAGAGCCCAGGCAGGAAACAGAAACACTCAAGTGAGGCAATTGAGAAAACTCTAATGAAAGGACTACTGACAGAAGTGAGGAAGAGTCTTAAGAGTAGCCAACAAGGGATGGCAATGCATCCCAAATCTAGCAACAGCAAAACAATTGTTACCACAGCAAGACCTGAACAGGACAAGGGGAGGGCATGGTTACCAGAACCCAGAAAGAGCTGTGGGAGTTGCGCTTGTAGAAGATACCAGTGTGTCAGGAGCTGCAGATTTTGGTAGAAAACTGCAGCCACTGCTAACCTAAAGCCTGGCAGGGAAAGAACAGCAGAAATAAATGCTCAGAGGCCACTCCCTTTCGCTTTCTGATTTCCTGCTGGTATTTCCTGGTGGCTGAACCCCAATGGAAGTCAGAGGGCAAGCCCGCAGAGGTCAGCTTTCTGGGGAGTGAAGGAGCATGGGGAGGGTGAAAAGTGGATCTGAAGGAGCAAACGGAGGATACCCAGTCCAAAAGGATTCTGCCCTTCTGGAATCTGGGATGAAGGATCTGACAGGGCACTGGGACCCACAAATCCTTGATTTGAGGCAGGAGTTAGCCATGAAACATGTTGAAAACTGTTGCCATTTCTATTGCCACCAAGTTTTAACTCTGTCTACACAATCACCTGAACTGTCACCTCCAGGAAACGATCTCTGAATCAGGATAAATGGTTATTACATAATAGTTGCTATTTATTTTTTAAAAGATTTCAGTGGAGGAAAAGTGAAACTGACAGCAAAGACTCACTTTTCTCTCTCACAGCCTTCTAGCAGCAGGAGGAGGAAACCGTCGAACTGCCAATGTGGTGGCCCATGGATTTGCAAATCTTTTAACTCTGGACAAAAAGACTCTCCAAGAAATTCTAAGTCATTATCCAGATTCTGAAAAGGTCCTCATGAAGAAAGCCAGGTACAACCTTTAAAAATCCATTAGAGAGGGACAGAGTTGATTTTACCTTGTACCATCTAAGATGAGGGGAACTGTATTATAATTGTGATCAACTTTCTTCATGACACGCGCTTAATAAACAACTGTTAATGCAGGTACCCATTGGAACTTCACAGGTTAGGAGGAATCATGGTTATTCTGGTAGATTTTGCCAGAACTCTCACAGAGCTACCTAAAACAGCTTTTCTCTCCTGTCCAGAGTGCTTTTAAAGCAGAAGGCTAAGGGCGCAGAGGCAACCCCTCCAAGGAAAGAACTTGCCTTTCTCTTCCCACCGAAAGAAGAGACACCCAAATTGTTTAAAACTCTCCTGAGTGGTGCAGGAAAAGCAAGTCTTGCAAGACTACTCAATTTGAAGAGCGAACAAACAGCTCAGGTAATAAGGCAGAGTGAATGGAGGGCTGCAACAGAGACAGCCCTGGACTAACTGTACGCACACAAGCTCCTACTCTAATTCTGTTTCAGACACTAGGAAAATTAGGACTAATCTAATGCTAATAATGACTGCATTATATATAGCACTTATTATTATTTAAACTGAATCCCCATATAGCATCACATTTAATCCTCACATGTTTATTATAGATGGCTTTAATATATATGTATTTATAAATACAGTCAGCCCTCATTATTCACAGATTTTGTATTTCAGAATCTACCTACTCACTATAATTTTTTTGTAATCTAAAAATCCATACTCATGCTGCTTTTGTGGTCATTCAGGGACAAGTGCACGTGCAGAGCAGCAAAAAATTTAAGTTACTGAGGCACGTAGTCCCAGCTAAAGTTGAACAAGGAGGCACTCTACTTTCTTGTTTCAGCTCTCATACTACTATAAACAAGTGACACTTTTACAGTCTGTTTGGTGCCATGATGTTAGATCCAGAGCCGAAAGGGAGACACACGAAGCCTCGGGTGTAGCAAAATGCCCTTTATTTGAGCATCTGAGTGGAGATGGGTGGAGGCCAGAAAAGGCATCCACCACAAGGGAGGGGAAAGCCTTGGGTTTTATAGAGGGTTTTTGGGGGGAATGAGCAACATCTGTAGAGACAGGGGAGGAGGATAGCTTCCTCCTTATTGGGGGAATGGATTTACAACCTCCAGGGACTCTGTAGACTCCTGTGGCTATTGTTTTACAAACCTAAGTTTTCCATTAACCAAATTCTGTCCTATACATACTTCCAGTTCCCACCTGGAACAACCTAACAATGGGTTTCACACTTTTGTGACTCTTTCTTTTTTTGTTTTTGGTGATTTTGCTATTTCAAATGGCCCCCAAGCATAGTACTGAAGTACTGTCTAGTGTTTTTATGTAAAAAAATGCTTAATGTGACTTAGAGAGAAAATATGTGTGTTAGATTAGCTTTATTCAGGCATTAGTTATAGTGCTGTTGTCCATGAGTTTAATGTGATGAATCAGTAATTCATCAAATTAGATAAGATGTCTCTTAAAAAAAAGACACCTTATTTAAGTGTCTTGGGGTCAATGAAACAAAGTTATGTATTGACCAGTTGACAAAAATGTTGTGGTCTCAAGGCTCACAGGAACCTAGCCTTGTATTTCCCCTAGGACCAATGGTTCAGTATTCGCTAATTCAGAGTTTATTCCAACTTTATAGAACAAAACTACCATAAGTAATGAGAATCGACTGTATATGTATGGACATACATATACACATATAAGTATATAACTCATTTTACCAACAAGCTAGTAAACATTTTCACAAATATTTAATTAATATGTATCACAGAAATAACCTTGTAAATTTCATCCAAGCTCTTCATGTTAGAGATGAAGAAACTGAGACCCAGATCAAGGAATTTGGATAAGATCACACTTAGTTACAGAACAAAAAACTATTACTCAGGTGTTCGGATTTACAGGCCTATACCAAGCTGCCTTCCGATTTCTAGCAATGTAAAGAAACTCAAATGTTATTGTTTTTTCTCCTTTTTTGGTTTCCAGATTTCTGTGATTCTCGTAAGTCTATAAGAACAGATACCAAGAAACAGACAGAATGGGATTCAGGTTTTCTGTATATAGTCACCATGCTACCTCTAAAACTGTAAGGAATGGGTCGCTGCGGACCTCTCAGGAGATGAGTAAAGCAAACATTATAACCTCAGTCACATTCAAGAGATTAAAAACTTTCCTCTTCCTTTTTCAAATACACAATACTGTGGTGAAAATCAGGGATATAGTGTAAACCAAATGCCTCATTTACATTAGCATAGAAATAGTAATTTGCATAAAAGATGCATGAAGGTAAAGAAATATATAAGTAAATATGTTAAGTTAAATTCTCAACTTTCTCTCTGCATATTCATATCTCAGGCAAACCTCTCTCAAATTCATCCCAAGTATTACCAGTAAAGAGCACAGTGCATTTTTTACTATGAAATTTCTTATATTTATTTTATTGATTAATTTTTTTGAGATGAGGTCTTGCTATGTTGCCCAGGCTGGCCTCGAACTCCTGGGCTCAACTGATCCTCCCCCGTCAGCCTCCTGAGTAGCTGGTACTACAGGCAGGAGCCACCATGCCTTATACAATTTCTATAAATAATACTAAACACAGTAGGTTCAAAAATGACAGCTCAACACCTGTGGGACAAATCAAGAAAATTGCACTAGGAAAGAGGTGAGTTTCTCCCTGAGGTTCTCCCATGAGCTTATGCAGGAGGAAAACCATACTCTCTATAGTACTTTTATATGCTGTTTGGTTAATACATTTTTATTAAAAACAAATATTTAAAAATTTACCTCCATAAAATAAATAAGTAAATATTTTAAAAACACTGAGCACTAAGTCTGATAATTCAGAGAGTATGAAGAACAACAGGAAGAGAATTCCTTGGCCAGGACAATAAAATGCCATCTGGACTAATACTGTAACTCGAATGTAACAGCTGCATTCTCCAGCACACCAGAAAACTTAGTCAAATGATAGTCAGAAGCAAGGCAAACATGATTCCCTATTCACTTAATTTGGACTGTCTTTGTCTTGATGGCGATCTTAGCCATTGCATGCTAATCAAAAGACTCCAATGTTTTTAATTATTATTTTAATACCAATTCTTTGTAACTGCTTCTTCCAGGAAAAAAAGGAAAATACTGAAGGAGGAGAGGGTAAAGGAAAAGAATATGAAGATAAAAAAAGAGAGCCTGCAGAAGAACCACCAGATAGATCCAAAGGTACAGCGAGTTCTATTACAATGGAGGAAAAGCCCCTGTCTATTAAAAGGGCAGTTTTACCCAGAGGAACTACCCGTCAATCACTCATCATCAGCATGGCTCCTTCTGCTGAGACTGGAGAAGAGGTTCTGACTATTGAAGTCAAAGAAAAGGCTAAGCAATAAATGTTTGATTATCTTTAGATGTAATCTAGCTAGTTCCCAAAGAGATTGTACCCAGCATTGTAGCTTAAATTAATGAGGGGAACCGACCTTGCTGGGACCCTTGAGAATCATAAGCAAATCCCTAGCTTAGTTTCTAGGACTTATCTGAAAGTGTGATTTCATGCAGTGGTAATAAGAAGATTATTAAAAACCATCCCTATTCTCCATTGTCATTAACTTTGTGCAATTGCTATTTCTTCTAATTGTATGTAGTAGGATTTTTTTTCCGTCGGTTCTTTCCTGATGATGTTCCTTCCTTCCATCTTGATTAGCTTGGTCTTGGCTCTGATGTGATTCACTGTACTTTTCTCTTAAATTTTTATCGTGTGTGATTTCTTGTATGACACTGTTAAGCCTGGCCAAATGTTCTAGGTTTGTGAATCTTACCTCTTATGTATAGGGAGTATGAGATTTTAATAATATAGGTCAAACATCAGGTGATGTCCATTCAAATGAGGGTGATGAGTCACTATAACATCAAATCAACCCAGTGGCTGTGACTGAAGGGAAGCAGAGACCATGGAGCCTTCTGAATGAGAAATCTGATTTTCAGAACAGTCCCCTGAAGAGCAATGTTAGTCAGCAGGACTAGCAAACCGACTGGCAAAATCACATAGCAGCAACATGCTGGAAAAATTGTACCCTTTGCTAAGGAAACAAACTTTAATATTTTTCTATATACCAACTTAAAAGCAACAATCTACCTAACTCATCTGGCTCAAAAGACTCAGACCAGAGGAATCAGATCGTCCCCATCTTCCTAGAGCCTAAAGTGACATTTCTCATAATCTTCCACAAGCACTTGCTTCAAAACGTACGAGAGATTGGAGGTTCTCATCGTTTTAAGCTTTAGTAAAAATGGGATGAGGTTAGGAAGACAGACTGTACACATGTCAGATTGACATATCCCCACAATTTGTGGAACCTACATGTACAGCTGTTTACAAAATCTCCAAGTTAATTAAGTGCACTTTAGGAAGTTGTCTTCATAAATCAGCTAGCATTAGCATAATTACCAAAGTTGCATGCTGTGAGGAGGCTAAAAAGGCCAGGCTGATGTTGGAAGTAATAATACATATAGAATTCCATTCTAATAAATGCCATTAGTGTATAACATCAAGTTCTGTATAATAAGGCTATTTCCAAGTCCCAGAAGATGGTCATTGTAACAGCACTTTGCTGAGAGAGTTTTAACAAATTACGTTAGCCAAAAAGCCTGCAACACAGATGCATTCAGCAAACCATGTACAAATCAATCACTATAGCAAAACGTATAATTTGGTAGAGTTGCCATTTATGAATATGGTGCTTGAGTGTCACAAAATATGACAAGCTTTACAAAAGGTTGGGTGGGGTTTTTTTTCAGAATTTAAGGAAATATGGACAAATTGCAAATAGCATTATTTGATAAATGGAAGTTTGTGTGCCGAAAGACTGATTTTGTGTATTAAAAGAGTTAGTAAAAAATTCAGAAAGAAAAGGTGGAAATAGAGCCTGAAAATATTCTGATAATTGTGGGGGAAAAAAAAAAGGAAAATAAAAAGACTGAACTTGTGAGTAATATGCCTCCCCTTATACCCTGTAATTGACTCAAGTGAAATTAAAATATAACATCATTGCAATTTATGCTCTTCCCCTGGCACTTATTTCTCCTCTCAAACTATCCTATTTCAGACAATATCCTCTTATTTCCAATCTATCAGACTAAAGTCTAAGAATAATCAATAACTCTTTTTTTGCTTATATAGTGCCACCAAATGCTTTTTCGTTTTTAATCTTTCTAATTATCCTTTCTTTTTCAATCCCAATGCTAACACCCGGTACACATTTTCTGTTCAATCCAAATAAACATTCACTTTTCACCTACAGTCTGCTCTCATCTCTGGTCTGCCTTCTTAAGTCCCTTTGCCATAGGAAAATCAGATCTTTTTAAAACACCACTTTTGACCACGTTACTTCCCTGATCAGAGACTACATTAGGGTTCTCCAGAGAAACAAAACCAATAGAATATATATATATATATATATATTTATTTCTATATGTAAACACATTAAAGAGATTATATATTTTAATATTATATATCATATAGAGATATTTATTATATATAAAGAGATTTATTATAAGACATTGACTCACATGATTATGAAGACTGACAAGTCCCATGATCTGCAGTCTGCAAGCTGGAGACCCAGGAGAGCTGTTGGTGTAGTTCCAGTCTGAGTCCTAAGGCCGGGGAACCAGCAGAGCTGATGGTGTAGGTTCCAATCTGAGGCAAGAGAAGACTAATACCCCAGTAACAGCAATCGGGCAGAGAGAGCAAATTCTCCCTCCTCCACCTTTTTCTTCTATTCACGTCCTCAACAAATTGGATGATGTTCACCAACGTTGGGACGGCCATCTGCTTTCTCAGTCCACCAATTCAAATGCTGATTGCTCTACAAACACCCTCACAGACTGGGCACCCAGTGACCTCGTCAACTTGACACATAAAATTAACCACCACAGATTTTTTTGGGGGGGTAGGCAAGATGGCAGACTGGAAGCAGCCCGCACAACGCTGCTCTCGCACAGAGAATAGAAAGTGGTGAATAAAATACCCACCTTTGGATCGATGGTCTCAGCGAGGACACTGAGAATCCCCAGAGAGGAGGTGGGAGAGAAGTAAAGAAGAGAGAAATGGAGCAAACTACTCAGCAGGACCGGAGGTAATCAGGGAAGGCGCCCACACATGGGAAAGGGACAGAGGAGAGAACCGCAGGCTCCGTGCTTCCCCTGAGGATACTGCAACTAGAACGGCAGGGGGCACCTGCACTGCAGCAGGCCTCCAGACTGATACAAAGACCGGACTGGAGGCTGTGCAGCTGCATTGCTCTGGAGAGAAGAGACAGCTGGCTTGTGAACCCTGGCAACGGGGCCGGGGCCAATGGTGCAACCCAAACCCAAAAAGCCTCCTCCGGCCAAGGAACAAAACCGGGAACGCCGCCCCCCCTTGCTACTGCCCTGCTCCGCATGCGTACCCTGGCCTGTGCCTGTGAGTGCAGCATCTGGCAGACCTGGTCTATCCTGTGCAGTCACTTCGTCCTGTGAGCCTGCTCTGTCCCGGGGTCCTGCATGCCCCACACATGAGCTGCGACCCACAGGCCCACTCCATCCTGCATATGTGTGGCAACTCATAGGCTTACTCCACACCAGGGACCAGTTCCACTCCACAGGCCTGCTATGCCCCGTGGGCCTGCTTCACCTCTCAGGCCCGCTACACCCTGCACATGCACCACATCCTGTGCATGCCTCACCCCATTCACACACCTGCCACCTCGACGGCCCAGGCATGCACACGTGTGTGTCATGCCCAGTGGATCTCCTCTATCCCATATGCACACCCTGTCCTGCAGGCCACCCCCACCTCGTGTGTGCACCTTGCACCAGGGGCTGGCCCTGCCACAGCAGCCCAGTGACAACCACAGAAAACAGGGGAGACACAGCAGAGCAGCAGTGTTAAAGACTCACAGCGCATCCACCCCTCTCCTGTCTCGTAAAGCTTCCAGAGTAGGACTCAAACACACCATCCAAGGACCCATCCCTATCTTCACTGAGCAACAGAGGTCCTAGCAGAGGAGAACAAGTGTGCCATTCTGCTATCTGTTTGGGGCTGAGAGAAGAGGCCCCAGATAAGAAGGAACCAGTGTAGAAACTTTGGCAACATGAAAAAACAGGCTGCTTTGATACCCTCCAAAGGATCACATTAGCTCTTTAGCAATGGATTCCAACCAAAAGAAATTGTTGAAATGACAGATATGGAATTCAGATTATGGATGGCAAGTAAGATGAATGGAATTGAGGAGATTGTAGAAAACCACTTCAAAGAAACCATAAAAATAATTCAGGACATGAATGAAAAATTATTAATAAAGAGATAGGTAACATTAGAAAAGAGATAACAGAACTTATAGAAATGAAAGATCATTTAGGGAATTTCAAAATACAGCATAAATAGCAACAGGCCAGACCAAACAGAAGAAAGAATTTCAGAGCTTGCAGACAAGGATTTTGAAGTAACCCAGTCACTAAAAAAATGTAGAAAAACGAACAATCACTGTGAGAAATATAGGATTATGTAAAACAAGTTAATATAAGAATTATAGATACCCTTGAGGGAGAAGAAGAAAAAGCAATAAGCATGGAAAACCTATTTCAGAGAATAACAGAGGAAAACTTCCCTGGTATTATTAGACATTTAGATGTCCAGGAACAAGATGGTCATTGAACATCTGGGATATTTAGAGCAGATAGAAAATCATGAAGACACATAGTTATCAGCCTGACCAAAGTCAAAGTGAAGGAGAAAATCCTACAAGCTCTGAGATGAAAGCAAGAGATTACTTAAAAAGAAAAACCCATCAGACTAACAGCAGACCTCTCAGCAGAGACCTGTCAAGCCAGCAGGGATTGGGGTCTCATTTGTAGTCTTCTTAAACAGAATACCTTTCAGCCACAGCCAAGAATTTTGTATCCTGCAAAACCAAGTTTCTTAAATGAAAGAGAAGTCAAGTCTTTCCCAGACAATCAAACAAGCAAATATTTCCTGCCCTAAAGGAAATGCTTAAAAGTGTTCCATATATAGAACGGAACGATCAATACCCACCAGTGTAAAAACATCTGAAAGGTAAAGCTCACAACTCTTATAAAACAGTAACACAAGGGAGAAAACAAAGCAAGTAGGTATCACTCAACATGATTAACAGAACAGTACCTCACATAACAATACTAACATTGAACATAAACAGTCTTAATGCTCCATTTAAGAGATATGGACAGGCTGAACGAATGAAAAAACACACACCAAGTATATGTTGTCTCCAAGAAACCTATCTAACTCACAAAGATTCTCATAAATTCAAGGTAAAGGAATGAAAAAAAATATTCCATGCAAATGGAAACCAAAAGCAAGCAGAAACACCTATTCTCATATCAGATAAAATAGACTTTAAATCAACAATGGTAAAAAAAAAAAAAAAAAAAGACAAAGACGGTCTTTATATAATGATAAAGGGAGCAATCCAGCAAGAAGATATAACAATTCTAGGAATATATGCACCTAATATAGGACTTCCCAGATACATAAAACAAATTCTACTAGATCTAAGCATCATAATTTCTAGAGACTTCCACATTCCACTGACAAAAGTGGATAGATCATCAAGGCCGAAGATCAACAAAGAAACATTGAACTTAAAAAGGACTCTAGAACAAATGGAGCTAGCAGACTTCTACAGAACACTCTATCCAAAAACCGCAGAATGTACATTCTTCTCATCAGCACATAAGACATTTTCCATGACAGATCATATGTTAGCCCACAAAACAAGTCTCAGCAAATTTAGAAAAATTGAAATCATTCCATGTATCTTCTCAGATCACAGTGGAATAAAACTGGAAATCAATTCCAAGAGAACTCTCAAATCTACACAAAATCATGGAAATTAAACAAACTGCTGCTGAATGATCCTTGTGTCAATAATGAAATTAGGATGGAAATCAAAAGATTTTTCAAACTGAATGACAAACATGACACAAGCATCCAAAAATCTATGGGATACAGAAAAAGCAGTGTTGAGAGGGAAGTTCATAGCCTTAAATGTTTCAAAAATACAGAAAGAGCTGGGCACAGTGGCTCTGGCCTGTAATCCTAGCACTCTGGGAGGCCAAGGAGGGAGGGTAACTTGAGGCTAGGAGCCCAGCCTGAGCAAGAACAAGACCATGTCTCTATAAAAAGTGTGAAAATTAGCCCTGCATGGTGGTGTATGCCTGTAGTACCAGCTACATGAGAGGGTGAAGCAGAAGGGTCACTTGAGCCCAGGAATTTGAGATTGCAGTAAGCTATGATGATGCCACTGCACTCTAGCCCAGGAGACAGAGTAAGACTCTGTCTCAACAACAAAGACAGAAACATCACAAATTAACAAACTAATGTCACACCTCAAGGAACTAGAAAAAGAAGAACAAACCAAACCAAAAACTAGTAGAAGAAAATAAAATAACAAAGCTTAGAGCAAAATTAAATCAAATGGAAACAAAAATAAATAAATAAATAAGTCATTAAATATGAAATGTCTGATTTTGAATCAAAAGTTTAGTATTATATCTCAAACAAGAAGCATTACAATTAGTCAAAGTATGTGCCTAAACTATTGACAGTTTTGCCATTTTAATGGTAGCTTGCTTATGCCAGCAGCAAAGAAGCCTGGAGAGTGAGTGGCGATGAAATCATGAAAGGCATTTTCCAAAGCATTTTGAGAATTGAATATTTTTTCTTGCAAGAAGTGGTCCAAAACCTGGAAGAAGTGGTAGTCAGTTGGTACAAGGTCTGGTGAATATGGTGGATGAGAGAGTTTCCAAATCCAGCCTCTGTAGTTTGAGCAGCATATTTTGTGCAACATCTGGTCACATGTTGTCTTCCAAGAGGATTGGCCTGTAACTATTGGCCAATCTTGGCTGCTTAATTTGAAACATCCTCATCATTTCATCAAATTGGTTGCAGTAAACATCCACTGTAATTTATTGACCAGGTTTCATGAGGCTTGAGTGGATAGTACCAGCACTGGACCACCAAACAGACACAATTAGCTTTTTTTGATGAATATTCAGCATCGGACTGTTTTGACACTTCATCTTCAGCCCAACCATTGTGCCAAAACACTTGAAATTATCAAAAAGAATCCATTTTTCATCACACATAACAATATGGTGTAGAAATGGCTTGCCTTTATGTTGTGACAGCAAACAAAGGCAAGCTTTTAGATGATTTCTCTTCTGACGCTCATTTAGTTCATGTGGTACTGATCTATTCAGCTTCTTTACTTTGCCAATTTATTTCAAATGGTCCAATATGTTAGAATAGTAACATCAAACCTTTCTGCTAATTCATGCACAGGTTCGGATGGATTTGCTTCCACTACAGCTTTCAGCTCATCATTATCCACCTTGGTCTCTGGTTACCCACATAGCTCTTGTTCAAGCTTAAAATCAGCAGTACGGAACTTTTCAAATCATCAATGTACTGTCATCATTAGCCACATCCTTCCCAAACACTTTGTTGATATTATGAGCTGTCTGTGCCACATGGGTTCCATGATGGAATTCATATTTGAAAATAACATGAATTTCTGACTTATCCATGGTTTCACAAAAATTTCTCTAAAAAAATTTAACAGATAATTACAATCAAACCATGCATTTAAAAGAATGAGGATGGGCCGAGCGCAGTGGCTCACGCCTGTAATCCTAGCTGTCTGGGAGGCCGAGGTGGGCAGATTGTAAGACTCTGTCTCAAAAAAAAAAAAAAAGAATGAGGATGTACCTTCACAATAAAAATAAAACAAGAAGTATCAAAGTGAAATGTCAGCGATATCAACTGTTTAACTTAGTACTTAAAGAAATTAGACATCTCATACTTAGTAATGAATAACACAAGGGATCAACAAACAAAATGTTTGTTCTTTGAAAATATAAACAAAATTGACAGAGCTCTAGCTACATTAACCAGAAATAGAAAAGAAAGGATTTAGCTCAATCAAACATGAAAAAGGAGCCATTACCACTGATAACACAGAAATACAAAATATCATCTCACACTACTATGAAAACTTCTACACATACAAACTAGAAAATCTAGAGGAAATGGATAAATTTTTGGAAATGCACAATCTCCTAAGCTTGAATCAAAAAAAAATAGAAATCCTGAACAGATCAATAATGAATAACAAGATTGAAACAGTAATACAAACTCTCCCCCACTCCCGCAAAAAAATCCCCAGATCAGATGGATTCACAGCCAGATTTTACCGGCCCATCAAGAAGAATTGCCACCAGTTCTACTGAAACTGTTCCATAACATTGAGAAGAAGGGAATCTTCCCTAACTCATTTTACAAAGCCAGTATTACCCTGATACCAAAGCCAGAAAAGGACACAACAACAAAAGAAAACTATGGACCAATATTTTTTATGAACACAGATGCAAAAATCCTCAAGAAAATACTGGCAAACCAAATTCAAAAGCACATCAGAAAATAATCCATCATGATCAAGTGGGATTCATTCCAGGGATGCAAGAATGGTTCATTATATGTAAATCAATAAATGTGATTCACCACATAAACCGAATTAAAAACAAAGACCATTGATTATCTCAATAGACAGAGGAAAGGCATTTTCCATCCAGCAACCCTTCATGATAAAAACCCTCAACAAACTAGGCATAGAAGGAACATATCTCAAATTATAAAAGCCACATATGACAAACCCACAGCTAACATCATACTAAATGAGGAAAAGTTGCAAGCATTCTCTCTAAGAACTGGAACAAAACAAGGATATCCACTGTCAACACCTTTATTCAACATGGTAATAGAAGTCCTAGCCAGAGCAATCAGGCAAAAGAAAGAAATAAAGGGTATCCAAATCAGGAAAGAGAAACTATTCTTGTTTGTTGACAATATGATCTTATACCTGGAAA
>NW_012144966.1:16845837-16878018 GCF_000956105.1 Propithecus coquereli
AGGGATAAAAATCTACCTATCAAGTACAATGTACACTATTCTGGTGATGAGTACACTGAAAGCCCTGACTTCAGCAGGAGACAATTTGTACACATAACAAAAAACACTGATATCCCCCTAAATTTTTTGAAATAAAAAAAACTAACCATCACAGGAACCTACCAGCCCTCCTACCAATTAAATCATATTTATCCAAATTTAATTACCACCACCTCAACCATACCCTACACTTAAGCTGGTCTCCTTGCTTTTTCTGGAACTAACACCTGCCCTTCTTCCTTTGACCTTTGACCATGCTGCCTGCCACAATCTGGAAGGTTGTCTCTCCTCCATCACTTACCTCTTTCCTCTACTTCTGAGGTCTCCAACCCCTAGGCTGTGGGCTGGTACCAGTCCATGGCCTATTAGGAACCAGCCCGCACAGCAGGAGGTGAGCAGCAGCAGACAAGCGAGTGAAGCTTCATCTGTAGTTACAGTCACTCTCCATCACCCACATCACTGCCTGAGCTCTGCCTCCTGTCAGATCAGCGGGGGCATTAGATTTCCCATAGGAGCACGAACCCTACTGTAAACTGTGCATGTGAGAGATCCAGGTTGTGTGCTCCTTATGAGAATGTAATGCCTGATGATCTGAGGTGGAGCTGAGGCAGAGATGCTAGTGCTAGGGAGCAGCTGCAAGTGTAATAAATGTAATGCACTTGAATCATCTGGAAACCATCCTCCCCACCCCCTGCTGCCAGTCTGTGGAAAAATTGTCTTCCATGAAACTGGTCCCTGGTGCCAAAAATGTTGGGGACTGCTGCCCTACTTGCAAATCTGGTAACATTTTAACTCTTCCACTGCCTCTAAAAACATCAACCTGTGCTGGTTCTTTCTCAAGGGATTATCTTTTGCACTTTCAGGAAGTACTACATAATACAGCACTCTATCGATATTTAATTTCCGCTTCACTATAAATTCTAACCTGGCAAAGACTAGCTTTCATGCTTTATTTGTATAAAGACAGAAAGCTCAGTTTTTTAAAGGGAGAGAGAATATAATGGGTAATTACGGAAGAAAAACAAATAGCTAATTGACATAGAAAAGATGCTTAACTTTACTTGTACTCAAAGAAATACAAATCAGAACCAAAATGAAATACTACCTTATACCCATCAAATCGGAAAACCTTTGAAAGCAGATAATAGTACCAAGTGCTGGCAAGTATGTACACTGGAGTTACCGTTCTGGCAATACTTAGCAAAATTCTGGCAGTATACCTTAGAACTGAGCAGTACCATTTCAGAGTATCTATTCCAGAAAATTCTCAAGCAGGTCCATAAGAGAAAATGCATGAGGATATATGGCATTGTTTGTACTACAAAGGAAGTGGAGGCAACTCTGGTATCTACCATGAGGAGAATAGGAAAAAAAAAAAATGGTGTGTGGGAGTGTAGATGTGTTTATAAGATGAAGTTCCATACAATGATTAGAAGTAATGAATTAGATGTACACATAGCAACATGGATAGATCTTTTTAAAATAATAGTACAGATTTTTTAAGTAAGAAAAACAATGAGATCTTCAATAATATCGTGCATATATATTTTTATAAAGCCCATATGATAAAGACCATCAGGAACAAAACTTGTAGTACAAGTAAAGTCAAGTTTATTAACTTGCTACAATAAGGGAGACTGTTCACCAGAGGAAACAAGGGTGTCTCACCAAACACAGGAAAGGACAAAGTTATAGGATATTGGGAAGGGTAGAAGTTAGGTAAAATTTAAATGAAGTGATGTTTTGAGAGGCTCAGATTAAAGCAAGACTGTATGTAACGGGGTTAACTACAGACCTGGGGCTAAGAAGCAGATTCAGGATCCTGTTACCTTGGAAACTACTACCTTAAGATAAACAGAATATTGTATCCAAAAACTCCTTATCTGAAGTTGTACACCTGGTTGCTTTTCGGTTTCAAAATAGTTCACATCCTCCAGGTAAAAGTGGAATGTTTCAGTCTTGCTGATAAGATTTCAAACTACAAAGTTTCTGACAATCTACGATTTGAGAAAACAAAGTTTCTCAGCACTGTGTCCTTCTCTCGGTTAACAAAAGCAGTTTTTACAGGCTCTCAATTTAAAACACATACAAAACACTATATGTCTTTCAAAAGTATACATATATCCAAGGAACCATGTTGTGTGCATTAGAGATAGTGACTATGGGGGGAGAGGGAAATGGGAATGGTAACAGGAATAGATAATACGAGAAAAATAAATCAAGAGCATCAACCAATGATGATAGCATGTCATGGTTAACATGAAGTATGGTTAACTTGATTCTGTGCAGTTGGGTTTCAGCTGTTTTGTCTAGTAACAGGCCAGCAGAGAAGTGAGAACTCTGTCAACACCAGGATATTTCCTTTACCCTCAATTACTCCTCAGCCACACAGGCAGCTGCAGTAGGCACAGTGCCACTCCATCTGCTAACTGGGGCCTGACTCTTGACCATTGCAAAGACTATTGAGAATGCTCAGTGTTATGGACTGAATAGTGTCCCTCCAAAATTTATATGTTGAAACCCTAACTCCCAATGTAACTGCATTTGGAGATAGGACCTTTAAAGAAGTAATTAAGGTTAAATCAGGTCGTAAAGGTGAGGCTGTTTTCCAATAGGACTAGACTCCTTATGAGAAGTGAGAGAGACACCAAGGATGGGCACAGTGAGAGGACTGCTGTTTGCAAGCCAAGGAGAGAAGCCACAAGAAAAAATAACCCTTGTATCTTGAGATTGGACTTCTAGCATCCAGGAACTATAAGAAAATAAATCACTGTTGTTTAAGCCACCCAGTCTGTGATATTTTTGTTATGGCAGCCCTAGCACACTGATATACTTGGTTTCATGAACTATGGTAGGAAGAAGCTATTGTTTGTAAAAGCAGCAAAGAGGCACAGTGAACAGGAGGTGAGGAGGACATTGTGGGCATTCAAGATACAATGATAGGCCGGGCGCGGTGGCTCACGCCTGTAATCCTAGCTCTCTGGGAGGCCGAGGCGGGCGGATTGTTTGAGCTCAGGAGTTCGAAACCAGCCTGAGCAAGAGCGAGACCCCGTCTCTACTAAAATTAGAAAGAAATTAATCGGACAACTAAAAATATATAGAAAAAATTAGCCGGGCATGGTGGCGCATGCCTGTAGTCCCAGCTACTTGGGAGGCTGAGGCAGAAGGATTGCTTGAGCCCAGGAGTTTGAGGTTGCTGTGAGCTAGGATGACGCCACGGCACTCTAGCCCAGGCAACGAAATGAGACTCTGTCTCAAAAAAAAAAAAAAAAAGATACAATGATAAGAGAGGTCAATGGAGGTATAAATTAACTGGTACCTGAGGAGCAACTCCAAGGGAAAATTTTGAATCCCAGTCTTAATTTTTTTTTTTTTTTGGAGACAGGGTCTCCCTCCACCCAGGCTGGAGTGCAGTGGCATTATCATAGCTCACTGCAGTCTCAAACTCCTGGGGTCAAGGGATCCTCCTGCCTCAGCTTCCTGAGTAGCTGGGACTACAGGCGCACCACCATGCCTGGCTTATTTTTTCTATTTTTGGTAGAGACGAGGTCTTGCTCTTGCTCAGGCTGGTCTTGAAGTTCTGACCTCAAGCGATCCTCCCACCTGGGCTACCCACAGTGAGAGGATCACAGGTGTGAACCACCACACCCAGCCATCATTAACCATTTGACATTGTGTGGAGTTTGCTCATTTGCCCCATGTCTGTGTAGGTTTTCTTCACTTTCCTCCAACATCCCAAGGACATGCACACTAGGTGAACTTGTGTGTCTGAATGGTCCCAGTCGGAGTGAGTGTGGGTGTTTGTGTGAGCGTGCCCTGCAGTGGGATGGCATCCTGCCCAGGGCTGGTGCCTGCCTTGCACCCTGAACTGCCTGGAGAGGCTCTGGTCACCTGAGACCCTGAACTGGAATAATTAGGTAAATATTTATCTTACTTGTGTTTATTAATTTTTCTTAAATGTACGTATGGTTCACTTTTATTTGAATATTTATCATTATAAGTGTTTTTGTCTTTATTTAAAAGATTGGTGATGTTTTTGTGACCAGAAATATGTTGTAAACTTATTTGTTTATATCGATTAGTCTATGGTAAAATTGGTTTCAATTATATATCATTTTGCTTAAAGTCACAATTTCCAAGAATCTGTCGCTGACATTAATTGAAGACTTACTGTACATGAAAATTCTTCCCTCACCCAAATCTGACAACCAATCACCAGAAATATAGTGCAAAATGGGCTGGTTAAAAGGAATATATCCTGATAAGATCTGCAGAGAAAGGAGAAAGAAGCCACTTAGCAAAGGTTCTACACTTTCTTTCTTTTTTTTTGAGACAGAGTCTCGCTCTGTTGCCCAGGCTAGAGTGCCGTGGCATCAGCCTAGCTCACAGCAACCTCAAACTCCTGGGCTTAAGCAATCCTTCTGCCTCAGCCTCCCGAGTAGCTGGGACTACAGGCATGCGCCACCATGCCTGGCTAATTTTTTCTATATATATTTTTAGTTGTCCAATTAATTTCTTTTTATTTTTAGTAGAGACGGGGTCTTGCTCTTGCTCAGGCTGGTCTCAAACTGCTGACCTTGAGCGATCCTCCCACCTCGGCCTCCCAGAGTGCTAGGATTACAGGCGTGAGCCACCACGCTGGGCCCAGAGGTTCTACACTTTAAAACGTTAAATAGTTACTGAAGCAAAACAATGTCTCTATAAGAGTAAACTTTTTTTTCCTGTAGGCACAAGTGTTTACTTCAACAAGCAATTTCTTCTGATTCACTGAAGCCATCCCCAAGTGTTATTTACTCAAAATCGATTACAAAAATCACCTCTTTTATTACTTTTATCTGTGGCCCTTAAAACTCAGCACAACCTATAAGCTGTTCTCTGATCTTAAACATGCCTAGTTCTGCTTTACATTGTCAGACTATATCAATTTTGCTTTTGCTAACTAAAACTTAATGACTTATATTAATAATGTATTAGCTCATGAATCATTTATTAAGTTCTATAGATTGCCAGTTTAGACTGGTTCAGCTGGTGGTTCTTCTGATCTGAGCTGGGCTAATTCATGCTCTGTAATCAGCGGCTGCATTGGCTGGGGGCTGGCTGGTGTAAGATAGTCTCAGATGGGCCCTCTTGTCTTTAACCACATGGTCTCCCATCCCCTAAAAGGCTAACCTGGGCATGGAGGCTGCACAGGGTTCCAAGAAAGAGAAAGCAGAAGTGAGCAAGGCTCTGTAGCTCTAGGCTCAGAACTGGTATATCAGTACATCTACCACATTTCATTAGCCAAAGTCACAAGATCAGTCCAAATTCAAGGAGTAGAGAAATAAATTCCACTTCTTAATGGGAAGACTGCAAAATCACATTGCAAAAGCATGGATCCAGAGAGAGGGGAAGGACTGTGTTCATTTTCGCAATCTACCTCCCAGATAGGGTTGTCAGATAAAATACAGGACACCCAGTTAATGAATAATTTTTTAGTACAGATACGCCCCGTACCATATTTGGGACATGCTTATACTAAAAAAAATATTCATTGTTTATCTGAAATTCAAACTTAACTTGACATCCTGTACTTTTGTTTGCTAAATCTGGCAACCCTACATACAGACCATGTCAAAAATAAGCAACATCATTATCTAAGAGAGAGAGAACTTTGAACTAGAAATTACTTTTAAAGAGTACAGCTTCACCAAATATTGACTAGAGTGAGATAAAAGCTCTAAGCATACCCAAAGGAAAGGAGTAACTTGGCTCCCTCTCCATATTCTAGGGACCATTAATACTGGTATTAAATAGCCCTAAATTATATATAACAGGCTATTTCATTTCAATTGTATTAGATGAAAAATTGCTACACAGAACATCAATAAGAGAAGAATCTGTACATTTTGTAATTTGGGCCTGTTTTGTATTGACAATAATTCTTTCACCTTCCTTCCTAGGAGGAATTTTAAAAATCTTTAGAAGATGTTAATCTTCTGGAATTTATTATATCTAATCAGAGCAAAGACACTTGAAATTCATGCTTTTTAAGTACCTTCCCCATACACTATAGTAACATTTGATGTTTTCCTCTACAGGTTTTATGACTGATTGTATTTTTCCTACTATAACTTTTGTGACTGAAAGTGATGGTGCAAAGGCCAAATAAATGTGCATCATTAAGCAATACAACCTGACATTTCTGGATAATAAGTCCGTTGGGTGAGGAAAGGGAGTGATACCTGAAAGGTCACAGTCCCCTCCCTGTCCCTTTACAGCTCCAGTCATCTCTGCCCACTGCACACAATGATTGTGCTTCACATTGATAAGAAGGCTCTCTGCTGGGAATCCTAACTAATACAGAAATCAGGACACAGCGCGTGCAAAGGGTTATTAACCAGGCTTATGATGCAGTTTCTTGCATCCGGCTTTAAATAAATCAAGCTCCGTTGTTTACACCAGAATTGTAGCCTTGAAAGGGAATTTGGCGGTTCCTACTCCAAGTCCCCATTTCACAAAACACAAAACAAGGTCCTTTGTCCAGTTACCTCAGAGTAGGGCAGAGTCCACGATCAAAGATATCACACTGCTTTTCAAACACGAAGATCATAAACGTAGCATCTGCCTAAAGAAGGATCAAACAAATACATTTGCCACGATTTCATGGGGTTAAATGATGATAGAGTCTGCTATGTTAGGACCATAGTTATATTCCAAATCTGAGAGGAAAGATTCGGATTTAGTGTGACCTTCAGAAAGGACCTAATGGCAGATTTCACTCAAATAGAAATGTGTGAAAGAGTAATATAATTTGAATTTTGATATTGCATTTGTAAAAGCGAGTAAAGAGATTAAATTATGAAACAAAAGGATTCTTACAAGCACACTATTCATCTCCCTACACTGACAGTGTTCCTCAACCCATTCTGCATTCCTACTTCATGCCATTGACAATGCCGATTTCTTTGTCTAAAAGGCTCTTCTGCTTTCTCTACCTTATAAAACCTTATGTAACATTCAAATCCCATGTGAAATGCCAAACCATCCAAGAAGCTCTCCCAGATCTTCACAGTGTCCTGATCGCTTCTCACATTGTAGAGGAAATCCCCCCATTCTAAGTTTCAATATTTTCTCATACAAACTAACTTCTTTCTTTACATCTGCTCTATCGCATATTTCATTGGTTCATTCTTTCAGTATCTATTTAGGGAGTGCCTATTAAATGCTAAGGTCACTTCTAGACTCTGAGGATAAAGCAGTGAACGAACAGACAAAAATCCCTGATTTTTTTGGAACTTACATTCTAGTGGTGAAGGAAGACAAGAAACAAAATAAGTAAAACCTAAATGAAGAGAAATAGAAAATACTGGAGAAAGAGGTACAATTTTAACCAAGGTGATCAGCGAAAGACTTACTGGGTGATGGATGAATAAAGGCCTGCAGGAGGGATGGGAGCAAGGCTCCCAGGTAACTAAGGGAGACGAGGTCTCCAGGAAGAGGCAACAGCAAGTGCAAAAGCCCTGAGCTAGGAATATGCCAGGCATATTTAAGTAAGAGCAGGATAGCCCAAGTGGTTGGAGCAAATGGCTAAGGCAACAAATAGAAAAGACATTTTGAAACGTAAGCAGCTAGAGGGGCCGTACCATGAGAGACGTTGAGAAGTTGGTCGGATTAGTGGACTGAAGGCATTGATGGAGATTTGTTAGAGTTGTGGACCCAGAGAGAGTGAGCTGGAAAGTGGGTTGTTATTGGAAAATGGAGTACTTGAAAACGAGATCAGGGTGGGGTTTGTTATCCATAATGATATGACTTTCAGGGTATGGGCTGAAGTAGAGAACAAGATTATTCTAAGGAGGGACAGAGAGTGGTCCATTTTAATGTTAGGAGTTTCAAAGCTGGAGGTTTTAAAGAGGAAGGGAAAGTTACCTGAAAGCAGAAGGGAGGGGCAGGGAGGGTACCTACCCTGCCTCTAAGCCCAGTGGTAGATCGGGAAGAAATAACCTCCACTTGAGAGGGCTGAAGAGGAAGCAATGTTCTTCAAGAGAGCCAGGTTTTAATTAGAATACAAAGGCGAAGGGATTATCCAGAAGCAGCATTGGAAGAGATTTTGCTAATGAATGACCCAGTTCCTGAGGGCAGGGTGGAAGGGTTTGGGGCATTGGAGGGAAGTGGGATGTGCAGTCAGGATAGAGATTGCACACAGGAGCCAGATAGGGGGTTGAGTGAGAAAGCTAATGATCTGGGTTTCTCATGAGGACTGATTATCAACCGTCCTGGAGTCACAGGACAGTGGTGGAGAGTAATGAATGTTAGAAGGATGGGAGGGAGGAGCATCTTTCCAGAAGCAGTGTGCAGGGGCCCCTTTTTACTCATGACCATGGACTCCTGAAGGCATGAGAATGGCCAGGCTTACTCCAACCACAGTGGGCTCCCTCACCTCTCTCATTCCTGTTTTGTTTTAGCATCATATACCATCTCCTTTTCCATATTAGATCATAAGCTTTGAAGTTAGTAAGAATTCCTTACTCCTTACTCTTTTTAAATTCCCCTATTGATTGCCAGTAGGAAGCCATTCCATAAATATTTGTTCAATGAACAAGTGAACGCTTCTTACTGGATGGAAGGGGTGGTTGAAAAAGACAAATTATTTCCTATTCAGTCTTTTCTCTGAGAACTCTCTAGAGCTCCCCAATTCCTGAAATTCTTCTCAGTCCAGTCCTAGAAGACCAGGTGCTGCTATAAAACCTGGTGCTTTGCGAGTCTACTGATGAAAAGATCAGAACTATAGCCCTTGTTTCCCAAGCTATAAGAAGTCAACATTCTGCTTATAATGATACTTGCCTCGCTGATCATTTCTTTTGCAGGAGGAAAGAATCAATAGCCAAGCCAAAGTGTGATTCTCCAAGGACAATGCAACCTGCTTTGATTTTTCTGGGAAATTTGGCCAAACATATAATGCTTGGTGACAAGTGACAAGGGTGATGGTCTTGCTACAAGCAAGGGTTTGGCAATCCTGGAGATCTGTTATCACCAAGTGTGGGCCACCCTCTGAACCATTAAGGAATTGATGAGATAAAGGCCTAACAGATGATTTGATCTGGCAGCAGGGTTGTGGCAGGAAAAGCACAGCATTTGGAAACACCTAGAATTAGACACTTAGCAAGTGAACAAACAGCTGATTCTCCACCAGAAGGTGAACATCACCAGCTCCCCCATATGGGCGTCACCAAGGCAAAGCCATTGTGGCCAGACCCAAGTTTGTCAACAGGGTTCCATATGGAACTCTGTGGGCTTCTGAGCCCAGCTGTCTGCCCTAAAATGTAAGGTCCTCTAATTTTTTAGAAACACAAAGATAATCACATCATTCCTTTGCTTAAACCCATTTAGTGACATCCCGTTACCCTTAGGTAAGTCTGAACTCCCTTACCCACTGCAGGGGGCCCCCAGGTGTAAGCCCCACCAGCCACTCCACCTCAGCCCTCTGCTCTTCTTTTACCACTTCCCCTCTCGCACTTTACATTCCAACAAACTCAAAGTCTTTCCACTCCTAAAACATTCAACTCCAAACTTGTTGTTGACCTGACACCTTCATAAATGCTTTTAACCTTCTTCATCTGCTAATTTTCAGGTCTTGGATTCAATGGTCTATCTTAGGGATGTGTTCGGGTTAGGTCTCTCTACTACACGTTATATCACACGCTGATTCCACGCCTCTGTAATTACTTGTTTAATGTTTTCTCTGTCCCTCTAGCATTATTTCTGTGAAGGCAGCAATTGTTCCTGTCTTGGTCACCCCTGTATTTGCAAAGCCCTGTCCAATGACTTCAACATAACAGAGCAATTAAAAAATATATTTTTAAAGTTAGATGTATATATCATCCTGTTTAATGTGATCGATAAAATATGAGTCCCATATATCTCAGGCCTCCCTATCTATAAGCTGAGAATCTTCCCTTTATTGTGCCCAGAAAAGTATCTTGAACCCACTTAGTATCTTTTCAATAAATAAATATCATAACATCCTCCAAATTGTTTAATTCAATAAAATATGGAATACAGGCCACTGAAAACACTATATTCACTTTATTTCTAACTTTTCAATTGTTTTGATAATATGTAAGAATAAAAATGAAAACAAGACACTACTGTGTTACATCAAGAAATAACTTTATCCAAAGGGAATTCAAATGGAATATATATTCAACATCAATTCATATATTAGTAACTTATACACATATTATCAAGTGTAACATCCATAAAAGCACAAAATAGTCTCTCACGATTTCCACCAAATTTCTAGCTTTCCTTATGTGTCCCTTCCATGACTATCAACCACACATATAAAGAGAGTAGGAGAGATTTACTAAAGATGTCTTTCCAGGAAATTTATGAAATGAAAACGGCAAACTATGCCAAAAGATAGCGTAAGTTGGGGCCCTAAATTTACTTTGGAAACACTGCCTAAGGCACTACCAAAGTGAACAGTTGTAAATCCCTGATCAGACTTTAAATTTTTATGGTCTTAAAATTTCAGTTCTAACTATAAGGTAAGGTGACTAGGACAGTTGTTATAATATTTTCTCAGTACAGGCATATGTGAGAAATATTATATCTATCCAGGGCCCTGTCACTGCAATATATGTTTGTATTATATCTGATTACACGAAGTGCGAAAGTCAATTTGGTTAATTTTTCTTTAAATGCATTTTAAGAACAAATGGCACATGAATAAATAGTGGCACAATAGAGAAAAGGACTATTTTAATATAAAATAATATTAAATCAGTATGTGATGATGTTGAGTGTTAAAATTGTAAGAATTTTAGAAACTGATAATTCAGAAATTATACATGCTTTTATTCAAAACTACAAAAACGTACCAATTACCCTAATTTGCTGGAATCACAGTTCTTATGAATAACAGCATCTACTGATGATCCTGAACAAGAATTAATAATTTAAAAAAAAACTTTTTTACAGAGAACAATTCTGGTAAAATCAGAATATAAAATTATGAAGACCAGCTCAAATTGACAGTGATGGCTGTTATTTGGCCAACCAATGAGTGCTCAGCAGTTTCCTGTACCCTGCACAGGTGACTTAGGTGCTGCTGAGGAGCTGGTGAACAAGAATGAGGAGTAGGCCCAGTGGGTGGGGCTCTGGACCCTGCCCCAGCATTAAACAGAGAAGCTCCATTTCTGTTTTGCCATACATTGAGAATATGTGTAAGTCATTTTTTAAAAAGCTTCCTATGATTAAAAGGGAAAATTCTGAAAACCAGAACAACACGGCTCTGTTGTTTCCAAGCACACAAAGAGAACCGAATTAGGACATCTGAGACAACCATGGCTCCAAATAATTGGAAGAATAATCAGTTTTCTTCTTCCTTATTGGTAATGTCAAAATTGACTAAGGGCCGGGCGCAGTGGCTCACGCCTGTAATCCTAGCACTCTGGGAGGCCAAGGCAGGTGGATTGCTTGAGCTCAGGAGTTCGAGACCAGCCTGAGCAAGAGTGAGACCCCGTCTCTACTAAAAATAGAAAGAAATTAGCTGGACCAACAAAAATAGAAAAAATTAGCCGGGCATGGTGGCACATGCCTGTAGTCCCAGCTACTCGGGAGGCTGAGGCAGAAGGATCGCTTGAGCCCAGGAGTTTGAGGTTGCTGTGAGCTAGGCTGACGCCATGGCACTCTAGCCCAGGCAACACAGTGAGACTCTGTCTCAAAAAAAAAAAAAAAACTAAGGAGCCATACTAGAGAGTAGCAGACTACTAGTTGGGTACCTTCCAATTAACAGCACAAATCCAGAGGCCAACTAGCCAAGCAGGAAGGTGGTAGGTAACTGCTCACCTGGGCTAAGCAACCATGACAGCAGGCAGGTCCCCTCTCAGCCTGACCTTGGCAATGAGAATATTTCCGAGAAGCCAAAGCTGTTAGTAGCTGACAGCCCAGTTCCTTCAGACATTGCAGAGAACAAGAGATATGGGCTGTGGGACAGGTTTTCAATAAAGTGAGAGTCATGTCAACACGGCACTGTGCATCTACTTAAGGATATGTTATAAACATACAATTTTAAATGTTAAACTACTGAAGATAATTGGCCAATATACAGATATGCATAGTACTTAGCACACAGGTCCTCAATAAAATGTTACTACATCTATTTTGGAAATGTAATGTTCACTAAGTAATATGTTGTAAAGTGTAACAGTCAGGAAAAAAAATTCTACTCTAAAAAAAAGTATGTAAAGTACACTCTATCTTAATGCAGCATTCAGAAAGGGTTTTTTTTGTTTGTTTTTTTTTTCTCTTTTTAAGTTACAACAGGTTTTATGCTTCATATGATATATTCTGTACTTAGGAAATAGCACATTACTAAAACGTAAAATGTGATTTTGACTAACAGATAACCAGTATCATGAGATTAAAAGTCAGACCAAAATGCCACTTAAAAAAAGGAGAAAACATACAAATGAATCTGTACAGATCAATGTATGGGACCTTAGCAAGGAAAGTATAAAAACTTTTTTTTAATAAGTAAAATCTTTCATTAGTCAGAAATAAATGGAATTCTGAATTTCACCTTATATGTCTGGTCCTCATAGCTTTCCTGGATAAAGCAGTCCTAACCATTTTAACAAATCTCAATTAAAATAATCTAATAAGGTAGAATCTGGAAGAATCTATCATCTATGCAGCTACAGAATCCTGAGTGTCACATTCAATCGATGAAAAGAAAGGCTGAATCTGACCACGTTTACAGATTTCCACAATGAAAATAAAATATCTAGAAAGACAAATAAAAATGGCTTACTTACATGAGGTTTTTTTTTTTTAATTGATTGTACATTTAAAAAATTGAATATGTGTTTTTCCTGTTCCTTTAGTACTTTTCATGAAGTCCTATGTAAGTGCATGCTGTTTTGTAAACTGTAGTATCCAAATTGCAGCAAAAATCAGATGCAATTAAAGGAGGTTTTACCCCATGGAAAAGCACTGAATGCAGAATTCCAGTAACAAATTCAATCTCATCCAATTTAAGAAGCTCTCGTTATCAGGTATGAACACTGGCTCTAACATGCACTATGAACCAAGTACAGCTACCTGCAAATCACATCATCCCAACAATTTTTCATTCTAATGACAAACATTTAAAAACATCATTTTCACCATATGAAAGTAAAAAACAACAATGACAAACTGGGGTTTTCCCACACTAGTTTCTAATCCAAATAGCCTCACTGCAATTACTGTAAATCACTAGTAATCACTGAATTGATTGGGCAAAGATGGATGTGGCACTATCACTCCAAAAAAGGAAAAAAGAATGCTTTAAACAGATACAATCCATAGAAAACTGGATCTACATCATAAATGCTGGAGGTGAAGAGTACATAAAATGACAGATACACGATTCTGGGTAAAAGGTGGCATTGCTCCACACAGCACAAAAGAATTCTATTGAAGTGGTCACAGCTCCTCTTATTTCGTAGCTGGGTTCTTGGGAGGAAGCAGTTTGTAGGTGTTGAAGTAGCCCACCACCTGCTGGGGAACTTCTGCCAACACACACTGAGCAAGTGCTTCTTTCGGAGCCTTGTGAAAAACAAAATCAAAACAACTTTATCAGCAACTGAATTTTTACTGGCTTGTTGAAAAAAGACTAGGGATACTTCAGAAGCCATTAAAAAGCAGTAATTCCCAATTCCTAGGCCCATATGTTTTCTGAGGAATAGTCCACGAAATATGGAATAAGCTAAGTAACCGATGTTACTTATGATTGCTGTTATTACATTATCCCTGCTAACATTTATCAAGCCCTTTTCCAGTTCCAGCATTTTAACATTTGATGATTTTTTTGTTGTTGTTCTTTAACTTTTAAATGTGGGTCTTTCATTCACTTGGTATTAAATTTTTTTACTCTTTATTGTGAAATAATTATAGATTTATAGGAAGTTGCAAAAATAATACAGAGAGGTCCCATGTACCCTTCACCCTGTTTCCTCCAAAGGTAACAGCTTTTGTAACTATAGTACAATATCAAAACCAGGCAACAGGCATTGGTACAGTTCACAGACCTTATTCAGATTGCTAGTTTTACATGCACTCCATTGTATGTGTGGGTATAAAATTCTATACAATTTTGTTACATAGGGAGATCTGTGTAAACACTACCACAATCAAGATACAGAAGTACTTCATCACCACAAAGCTCTCTAACAATACTGCTTTATAATTGCACACATGCCCTCACCCCCTCCCATTGCTGGTAGGAACATTAAATGGTATAGCCACTCTGGAAAAGTTTGACAGTTGCTTTAATAATTAAACATGCAACTACCATGTGACCCAGCAATTGTGCTCCTGGGTATTTATCCCGGAGAAATAAAAGCTTATGTTCACATAAAAACCCATGCATAAATGTCTATATGCAGCTGTATGTACAACAGACAAAACAAGAAACAACTCAGATGTCCTTCAATGGGTGAATGTTTACACAAACTGGGGTAACATCCATAACATGGAATAGTACTCAACAATAAAAAGGAATATATGCAATAACTCGGTGACTCTTGGGAGAATTAGGCTGAGTAAAAAAAAACACCAGTCCCAAAAGGTTACATACTATATGATGATTCCATTTATGTTATATTCTTGATATGACAAAATTACAGAAATGGAGAACAGATTAGTGGTTGCCAAGGGTTAAGGAAAAGATAGAGGTGGAAGGGAAATGGATGTGGCTATAAGAGGGCACATGAGGGATCCCTGTGGTGATGTATCTTGATTATATCAATGTAAATATCCTGGTTATGATTCTGTTCCACAGTTTTTCAAGATGTTACCACTGAAGTATACTACATACAACAGCTTGCTGAGAAATTTTCATCAAACCAACTTCCAGCTTGATAAATTAAGCATGTATTCATATAGCGCTTCTTTCTGTTGTTACAAAGGTAAAGATAAAATATATCTTAAGACATTCACAACAATACCGTTTTTAACAATTTGTCATATAGACTCCAAGAAGCACACTGTATACACCCAGAAGCAACACTCCAAATCCAATTAGAGCTCTCAAATGGAAAAAACACAGTGTTCACACATTTTCTAACCCCACACCTACTCAACTTGCCTGCTTGTGGACAGGCAAAGGTCTGTGTTCAAACGTCTTACTGTTTGAATAAGGAAGAATAATACTCACATTCTGGAACTGTCTGAAAGGCACAAACTGGACAATATCTCTGATGGCCACCTCTCCCGATGGGGAACGAAGACTTCCACCATCACCATCCAGAAACTCCATGGCACTAAAGTCAGCACCTCCAACTCCAACGATGATGATGGACATGGGTAGCTTGGCAGCATTAACTATAGCGTGTCTGGTTTCATCAAGGTCTGTGATCACACCATCAGTAATGATCAAGAGCACAAAATATTGCTGCCAAAAAAAAGAAATTATGTCCACTGAGCAAGTCAAACTCCCAAACAATAAAAGCTATGGTTAATGATAGTTCTAGCTTGATGAGTCATTCAGTCTCTATCTTGTTCATTTTCCTTGGCAGTCTCTACCTAGGATACCACCTGCATAAAATGTTCTAAGATTCTCTGATGACAAGGAAATGGACTCTTACAAAAACTACAGGCTCATTAAAAGTGCAGCAGACCACAAAATAGGGTTGCCAAAATAGACAGAAGCATGGCATCTAAATGTCAAAGATTAACCTTTCAGTAAGCATAGGAATAAACACTTTAATTTAACTGAACTATTAAATATGTCAAAGTATCAATAAAGGGACCAAGTAATAACTTCATTCTCAAAAGATCAAATAAATACAGAAGTAGTAGAATTGTTTACCATGCTAAATTATACATTTTAAAAAACGGATATGGTTTAAGGGGGGAATCTTTCTCTACATTCAGTCATCTCTGATAAAACTTTTCATGGTAGGAAAATGTGACAGAAAGTTGTGACTCCATCTTTTGGGCCATTTAAGTCTAGAATGGAATAAAATTTATAATAGTAGCTAACGTGCTGAATGTTTACTCGTGACCCCATGCACTGTGCACTTTATACGAATTATTATATTTAGCTCTTTCAACAACTGTTTGAGGTAGTTTCCTTTACCTTACTTCTGAGTATAATTAAAATAAGAGAGATTTGGTGTCCAAGGTCCAATAGGTAAGGTTAACCAATTCAAATCTCTTCAGTACAGTAAGTAATCTTGCAATTACAATGGATGCACTAAGTCATCAAGTCTTAGTTTGTTAAGTCTACTTCAAAAAGGTAGCTAATAGCCTTTTTTGGTAGAATCTTCAGAAAATTAATTCAAAAGAGACAGAGAAAAGATTCATGAATGTAAGCAATGTTTTGTTGTTGTCTTATTCTTTTTTTTTTTTTTTTTCCCCAAGACAGAGTCTCGCTCTGTCACCCTGGCTAGAGTGCAGCAACATCATTATAGCGCACAGCAACATCAAACTCCTGGGCTCAGGCAATACTCCTGGGGCTACAGGCATGCGCCACCACACCCATCTAATTGTTCTATTTTTTTGTAGAGACAGGGTCTTGCTCTTGTTCGGGCTAGTCTCAAACTCCTGCCCTCAAGTGGCCCTCCTGTCTCAGCTTCCCAGAGTGCTAGGATTACAAGTGTGAGCCACCACATCTGACCAACTTTGTCTTATTCTTAATGATCATTAATTTAACAATAGATGTTACTCCCAAGCCAAGGATGACTAAACCATGGCATCTTGCCCTAACTCTGTATTGAGACAGACTAAATAAATGGAAAAATGGCAACAGGAGCAAGTACCAATCCACATTCTTCGCATCCCCTGGCCACAGAACACTTACAGAAGCTGTTTGCTGTTGTGTGGCTGCAGCAGCAAATCTGGCCACGTGATTTATGATTGGAGAAAAATTAGTTGGTCCATAGAGTTTTATCTGAGGAAGACAAGCCCGGTACGCATCTACAATGCCTTGGATTCCTAGACCAAAAAAAGCAGTATTAAAAATTCTCAAGCACAATATGTTTACTTATAATATGGGCTAATTATATCTATCAACATATAGTGTTTTAAATAGTCAAAAGTTCTATATTCAGGAGTTCCTCTAAGCTATGTGTTACAAAACTCCAAAGCTATGCTCTATTACAAAAACCTATAAACTCTGCCCTTCCCCAGTAAATGGCATTTATTCTCATCTCAGTTGAATTGTTCATTAGTCTACAGTAGGACTGTTACATTTGTGCTTAATTTTGATGTGTTTTGGGAAGGTGACTGATGGAAAAAGAACCACAAAAAAGGTGCTATATCATACAACTAATGATAAAAGGTAAGAAAAAGTTCCTGATAAAATTTTTTTAAAAATCACATATATGGCCAGAGGTTCCACAAAAATAGCAGATGGCTATAAACCTAATATTAATCCTAGTTAATTAATTGATGCAAGTGTTTATTCAATAACTTAAAGGTTAAGCATAGTATCGTAGACTGTATTAGTTCCAGATATTCACTTCCAGGTTACTTACCCATTTTGCTGTGGAAACACTAATGTGTTTGTTTATGGGCTACTGCCCAGGGCCTGCTGGAGGTAGGTTAAAAGTTGGACAGCACCATTTGACTAGCTTTGAGCAATGCATGTGAATGAACATGATATCCCTGCCTAAGCAGATGTCTTCAGAACTACTGCCTGTCTCCTCCAGCTCTCTTGCTCTTTCCCTCTGCCATGAGAGCAGCACATCCCAATTGGGGGCTGCTCCTTCAGCCTAAGTCCCAATATAAGAAACAGAGCAGAGCTACAATCTAGCCACATGTAAAATGAGCAAGAAATAAACTGTCATTATAAGCCACTGTGATTTGGAGATTGTTTATCCTAACAGCACAATTTAATGAAAGTTGACTGACATTGCTGGTAAAAGCACTGCCGATGCAACCCATATCCCACATATGCACCTATTGAATCTGCCCTTAATGTCAGAGTGTTTAGGATACAGGTAGGATACTAGAAATCCTAAAGAATCCCCCCCAGTACTTGCTGGGGTCATCCAGATATCTCCCACAAAAAAAAACTTTTAATGTAAACCAAAACAGGTCTCTTGCTTTAAAAATGTCCAATAGAACACAGGGCAACAAGGAAGAGAAACATATACAGTCATGTGTTGTTTAACAACAGGGATACATTCTGAGAAATGTGTTGTTAGGCAATTTCATCACCGTGCATTGTGGAACATCAGAGTGTAGTTACACAAACCTAGATAGATGGTGCAGCCTACTACATACCTAGGCTATACGACAAGTACAGCCTATTGCTCCTAGACTAAAAACCTGTACAGCACGTTACTGTACTGAATACTACAGGCAATTAACACAATGGTAATTTGTGTGCCAAAACATATATAAACACAGAAAATATAGAAAAGGTATAATAGAAATATGGTATTACAATCTTATGGGACCACAGTCATATACACGTTCCATCATTGACCAAAACATTGTGATTTGGTGCATGACTGTACTTGATCTAAAAGCTTCACAAGACCAGCTCCCCCCTTTTAAAATTTAAGAGTTCCAATGAACTCCTCTTAGTTACTTTGAACTTAGAACCAAGTAGTCCTATAACCAACCCCTGAGAACATAACTCATTCATATGTGGAGGTGGTTTTACATGCTAAGGTGCATGTAACTAAGAGTTAGCCCAGTAGTAATAAAAATAATGTTAACATCTGCTAGCAGCAGAATCTCACTGCAGTGACAAATGCTGCAGAAAAATTGAGCCCATTACTACAGCATTAATGTTTTCTTCCAATTCGATCATCTTAGTTGCTTTTTTACCTGAAGGTATAAACAATTAATTTAATTTAATTTATTCGCAAATATCAATAGCATTCAATTCCTCAACTAAAACTGAATTATGCCAAAATCCTTCCTTTGAATTAAAGAAACAAGTGAGACATGCTATTTCTAGGCAACTAATTTGAAGGATTAATTAGGCAAAGGGATTAAACTTCTTTGCCTCAAAATAAGACTCTGTATTTTTTTTCTGTACAGTATCTCCTTTGTCTAAAACCACATAGACTCTTTTTCAGACTGCAAACCAAAAATAAAAAAGCTGTGCGTGGTGAACAGCCCAAAGATGGGCTCATATAATTCACAGAGTAAATAAACTTTTAAAATGAATTATCGCATGATATGTCATGCATATTTAATTACAAAAAATTCCAGAAATTATTTCAATTTCATCATAAGCATGAAGCACATTTCTTGAAAAGAATAATATTCCCAGTTTCAAATGGCTAGGGATAAAAGAAGTCACAACCAGCCACTGAAAGTGCCTCAAGGGAACACTGAATTAGTATGGAAAAAGTGTTTTGGAAAAAAGGAGAAAACCACAATGCAAACTACCCCCCCAAAAATGTTAATGCTCTTCCACCCTATGAACATTATTTAGAAGAAAAGGAAAGAACACCTTTAGAAAGCTATACATTTTATAACTGTCAGAAGGACCCTTTGCAGAAAATTAGCCTTTTGTCTAGAATTTCAAATTATGCCTCTGCCTGCACACCTACCTTTCCTCCTCTCAACTACTTAGTCTTACGTAATTTAGTGAGAGATTTGACATTTTAGGTTGATTGACCAATGTAGTAAAAAGGAGGAAGCACTTGAATATTTGAGGTGTAAAGAAAAAGTGAAATAACAGACAAATGTCTGCCTCCTGCCCTCTGCAGGAAAAGCTGCTATTTGTAGCTCAATTCTTTGTTCTTTTCATCCACCCCACCCACTTACAGAACACTGTGTGAGCAACAAGTAATTAGATGCTGAATGCTTTTTTCTTTGCGCAGTGACTGACACTGAGGAAAGCTTCAAAAGATCTGCCTGCTGAATTATTCTTTTTATTGAAGGTTTATTTTTAAATCAATTTATACATGAACATACTTTTAATATATGATAATTTTTATTGATTTACTCCCATGACTGAGAATTTCTTTGTTCTATTAAACCTCTGAAGGTAGAAGAATTTATCTTACAACCTCCATCATTATAATACTGATTTGCTCCATAATTATCATTATCACCCAAACTACCAACCTGATGCAATTTTTCTACCTTATACAACAGAAAGTTAAATATGTAACAAAATGAAAACTAGAGATGAAATCTGACTAGTTTTAAACCAGGAGAATAAAACAAATAACAAAGACTAGTCTGGTTTTGAATTTAAAGTCCTCATGTTTGTTTTTTTAACTTACCATTACAATAGGGATTGGATGGGTTAAAATTCATTGGAAATTCATGTGATACCTGTCAAAAATGAAAGAGGATTGATGAGGCCTGTATTGCTCTTCTAGAAGGCAAAGCTTTAAAATGAAATTTCCTCTTACCTGCCACTGAGGAGGTATCTGAGCTCCAAAACCAAAAGCTGGAAACATCTTATCACTAAAAAGAAAAATTTTAAAAAAGTAACATATTATTTTTTTCAAAATAAAAATAGCTTTATCTTTACTCATAATAAAATTAATATGAACTAATTTCAAAAAATTGAAATCTTAGAAAAGTATAAAGATAAAACAAAGATTACCCATAATAACTGCCAGAGAGAATCGACATTAATTTTTGACAACTCATGTTCTAAATATTTTTCCATGTATTGTGAAAGAAAAATGTTTCTCTCTGTATTTTATAAAAGTGGAATTAATATTCACATTTTATAACCTACTCTTTTCTACTTAAATCTTGTGCATCACTTCACTGAACAATGTGTAAATAAATCCCTAAAATCACAAGTTTTTTCATTTGTTTACAGCAAACTCATTTGGCAGCAAAATCTGATCTCAGCTGAGAAGAGGTTAATTTACAGCATTTATTTATGCCACTTAATATGAATATTCATATATTTGGCCACAGAAACACAGTACAAATGCCGTAGGTCATAAAACTCTCAGGTTTCTGTAGCAAAATGTATTTGCCAATATTTGGCTTCAAGCATTTAGAGATAGGGACTGTGGACCTGAACATATAAAATCCTGTGAATGGTTGCTGAGTACCCCACTGTGTGGATATTCTCCCCTCTATGTCAGATAGCTAATGTTCTGCCATTAAAACACTGTAATGAACATATAAATTTTTCTATTAGGGCTATTCTTTTTGTATTTATTCTTCATGGTTCTTTTTGCATTGAAGATAGAACCTTTGCCATGTCAGAAATATTTTTCCCAATTTGCAGTCCATCTTTAACTTTGTTTAAAGTATATTTCTTTTCAGAGTTTTTAATATCAATAAATGTGAACACATAAAAACTCTTTTGTGATTTCTTCTTTCTTGGTCTTGCCTGCCTTCTCTGTCTTACCTAAAGGCCTTTCTCTCAATGCAAGGTTATAGAAAATTCACATATATTTTCTCCTAGAACTATCAAGTTTGCTTTTGATATCAAACTTAAAATTCATCTGGAAAGTGTTTTGGAGTAGGATATGAAGCAGAAACTGCTGCTGTCTACAAATATCTATTCTTCTCTTCTTTAATAACAGAATACCTGAACTAGAGATTGCACCTCCTACCTCCTTTGAGCTAGATGTGGTGAGGTGGCTAGATTCTAGCCAAGGAGATGCGAGTAGAAGTGAATTGTCAGCCACTTCTGAATCATGCCCCTAAAAGGGAATGCACATGTGTTCCCAGGTTCCTTTCTTCTCTTCCCACTGGGTGGAGAAGACGAGAACCAGAGCAGCTACCTTGGACCCAGGGCTGGAAGTTATGAATTGAGAATGACAGAACTGCCCTATCAGTCCTAACTACTTACCGCTAGACACGCAACATGAAAGAGAAATAAACCTCTATTTTATCAAAGCCACTTTGTTTTTGGGTGTCTGTTTCAGCAGTATGGCTCTAAACTCTAATTTATACAGAATAGTATCCTAACATACACACGTCTGAATCAGGGATCCAAATTCAATTCTTGTCCAGTTTGACAGCTGTTAAAACTCCTTCCCCTAAATTCACTTATACATGTGTGTCTATTTCTGGACTACTTGCTTGTTTCCACTGGTCATGTATTCCATCCTTTTTTTTTTTTTGAGACAGAGTCTCACTCTCTTGCCTAGGCTAGAGTGCCATGGCATCAGCCTAGCTCACAGCAACCTCAAACTCCTGAGCTCGAGTGATCCTACTGCCTCAGCCTCCCGGGTAGCTGGGACTACAGGCACGTGCCACTGTGCCTGGCTAATTTTTTCTATTTTTAGTTGTTTGGCTAATTTCTTTCTACTTATAGTAGAGACGGGGTCTCCCTCTTGCTCAGGCTGGTCTCGAACTCCTAAGCTCAAGCAATCCTCCTGCCTCAGCCTCCGTGAGTGCTAGGATTATAGGCGTGAGCCACCGCGCCCAGCCCATCCTCTTAATTAAGATAACTTTAATATAAGTTTTAATATCTGCTAGAGCAAATTCTCCTTCATTTTTTTTTTCTTTTTTGCTAGAAAATTTCTTGGCTATTCTGATTCATTTTTCCTTCTAGAAAATTTTAAGAATCATTTTGTCAGGGTTCCATTGCAATTTTGATAAAAATTGATTAATTCAGGGAGAAAATTTTACATCATCATTATGACATCTGCCTATCTAGAAATCGTGGTATATCTTTCCACTTGTTTAAATACGAGTTTCTTCTTTGTCCTTCAGTACAATTTTGTAGTTTTCTTTACTAATGATCCTAGACTTTTTACTAAATTCATTTTCATTTTTTCATTATATTATGAATTGCAACTTTTATCCACTATCATTATTTGAATTGGTTACTGCTGGTTAGTGAGAAATTGTTAATGTTTTAATTTTATGTTGTATCTGACCACCTTTCTGAACTCACTACTATCTAATATTTTTTAGTTGATTTCTTTTAGGTTTGCATTCATTCCTTACAGGTTTGTTAGAATTTAAGTATGAAATTGTCCTGACCTGGTGCCTTTGTGAGGAGTGGCTCTTTGACTACCTACCTGTTCCATTCCTTCCATGGTTCCTGGTCTATTCAGGTTTTCTGCCTCTTTGAGTCAACTTTGGTAATGTACAGCTTGCTAAAATATCATCCTTTAATCCAGATTTTTGGGTCAGTGCTACCAAAGTTTCCCTAAGTTTTGCTGAACTTTCGAAGAACCACCTCTTGATTTAATTTTTAAGTTTGGTGGTTTTTCTTTAAACTTTCCAAAGCATTACTATTAGAGCATGTCTCTAGAGCCCAACAGCCCAGGCTCAATCCATCTCTGCCAGTTACCAACTGAGTGACACTAGACAAGTTATATAACACTCTGTGCCTCGGTTTTCTCATCTGTACAATGCAGATGAAAGTACCCATGGCACAGTGAAGTATGAGGATTAGATGAATATCACCTAGAAAATGCTTTAAATTATCCCTGGTACATAATGGCTAACACGTATATGGAATTCTATTATTATTATTATTATTCCTTTATTTTTTCTTCCTATTCTTTAATTTTATTTTGTTGAAAAACTAGTTCATTTATATCTAATTCTTCTTGTTGAAAAATAAAAGCATGTAAAGCCAGAAATTTTCCCTATAGAAACAGTACCACATATAGTCTTCTCATTGTCCTTTATTTCTAGATAGTCTATTTTTACACTTTGATTTCCTCTATGATCTAAGAACCACTTGAGTTTTTTATTTCCATGTGGTAAATTTTCTTTAGTTATTCTTTTGTTATTAACTTCCAGGTGACAGTCTGAGAAAACAACCCTACAAATTTCCTACTTTTTATATAAGAATCCCATTATAATTGGGTTACTTTGAAATTTTTATTACATTTCCAGCTATTTTTACTTGAAATACTTAATACTCTGATATTAAACATGTTCATGGTTATATTTTTATTTTGGATTATAGTAAAAAGTACTCTATAATTTTTTACTATATTTAATGACTTTTGCCTTAAAGTTTACTAGCCTGATATTGGAATTGCCACCCTTGCTTTAGATATGTTTGCATTTGCCTGAAAATTTCACCTCTTTAAATGCCATGACAGATTAATGAAAAGCTCCATCAATATGTAAGGGCTTTTATCATTAAATATTAATAGGCAAAAACAAGTGAAAATTTATCCTGTGTTCTAATAGATCCAGAAAAAAAAATACTAACACAGATTTTTTTCTTATTGTTTAGTAAATCTTCAAGAGGATCTATTTAAATATATTCAAAATCTAATCACTGAGAATTCATTCAGAATATTTTACAGCAATTAAATTATCTTTCAGTACTTGTTAAAAGTCACCATTAATAATAATTTGATAAATGCCAAGGAAATAGGTAAGAAATAGTTTTTACTAGTGTTTACAAAACATGTCATCTGAACTTTAATCACATACAACTTATGCCTAATGAATAAACCCCAAGGAAACAAGATCAAAGAAAGAACAGCCTTGCTGATACAGATCAGCTAATAAATAAGCAAGCTACACATAATATAACCAATCACAGCAAGAGATTTGAGATCAAAGGTAAACACTAAGATTGCCACAAAGAGAAAAACAAAAGAAAACAAGGGAAATTTTAAGGAGAAAGCTTTTCCTCCCAGCACCCTCATCCTACCACCTATATCTGAGTTCTAGCCATCTGACGAAACAGAAACTGCCCTTTCCGGGGAGTTATGAAAACAAGCATTTTAGTTTTTCCAAAATCATACTCACGCATCATAATCTTGAATGACCAGTCCCACAGACCAGATAGCCGTCAAATACTCATTAACACCATTGGGGCTGATGTAATGAAGGGAGTCTGGAGACCTTGGGTCACCATTGGAGCCAGTGAAGTCCACTCCCACCTGTCAAATAACAATTGCAGCCCTTACCAAGGAGAAGGCTTGATGTCCAGGAAAACTTTAGGAGAGGAGAGACAAACATTCATCCTGGAGCCTGCTACTGCCATTTCCTAATAAATGCCCACCACTATTTCCATAGACAATTAAATAGTTAGGGCCTGAACATGAAACAACCTGTTGTCCCTATTTTTCTAAATGTCTTAAATCATGAATTAACATACCCATTACCTAGACTTAGAAACTGTTTTTTGTAAGTTTGTTTGACTGATGCTTTCTATTACTTAAATTACTTCAGGAGAACCACTAGTTTATACATATCTGCTTTCTCTCGGGAAGAAGAGATCTCATCAAAAAAGCTGAGAGTTTTGATAAACCTATACAACCTGTCTGAGGTCTTTGAGGAGACCATGCTGAGCAGATCGTGTAAATTCATCACAAAGTGAATTTGCAGTAAAAGAAAGAATACTGTAAAATGGAGACAAAAGTAACATGTTACAATCTATGCTGAAAAATTCAGTGTGTTACTTACAGTAAAATTCAGCTGACATCCTCCCATGATATAGTCAAGAAATGTGCATTCTACTGTAATCTAAAAATAAAGAAAAAACTGTTAAAATTACAACTCTCCTACTATACAAGAGAAACAAAAAGCTCTTTGGCATATGTTTTTTAAAGTTTGTAAATTGAACAGCACATGATATAAACATGTGTAAATCATCCCTGCTTTCAAGTTTAACGCATCTCTACCTTTACATGTCATGAATGTATAAGATTTTACTTCAAGATTATAGCAATGTTAACATTAGAATATTAATGGCCAAAGATGAAATACACTCAACTTTGAGTTTTAAGAAATTAATATAATGAGTCTAATATGCTGAGAACTTTAATAAGCATAGTAATCGAGATTTAAAAAAAACAAAAGCAAACAAAAAAAACTCCACTTTTGTTCACTGTAAGAAATCTGACTTTTCCTCTCCACTCATAACATCTCATCTTAAGATTATGATAGAATAAATGCACTGGGTCAGGCCATTTCCATAATGGGCTGGGAAAATACTACAATGCCTTATATTTCCTAAGATAATGAAAAACTTTAATATTCCTTGTCCTTTGCTAAGACATTGTCAAACTTTAGAAGCAAGTTACTTGAAAGATATCTTTACTATCTCCTACTCTATTCTTTTTCCTAAAAGTGACCAGATGTTCATAGGATTTTCAACTGCCTAGAATTCAAGTATTTGTTTGATATAAACCATACTGATAGAAGAACTTGAAATATAATCTCATTACATTATAAGTAGCCAAGGCCAACTAACCTCACAGTGTTTCACAACGATAACACCTGAATTCTTGTAGCTTTTTTTCTTCTGCCTCTTTTTTTCATTTATGCATTCAAATTCAATCTGTAGAAAAAGATGACAAAATGTTTATTTTTATTAGCAATCGTAGAAATGCCAATGCAAATTCAAATAAATGACTTTTTTCTCTTGGAATCAAACCACCTACTGATATAAGTCTGCAGCAAAATACAACTCAGAAACAATTACACAAGGCACTCCTAAAATCACATATCTTTTAAAATAGTTCCCAAGAATAAACATTACCTCGGTAGGTAATTTCCTTGCAATGCTTCAAGTAATAATCTTTCTCTTTTATAATAAAGGAAATATAATATTACCCCTAGCTATTATCAACACAAACACAAAAATACAGCTTTTAGAAAAGAGGGAAAAAAAACCCAACATCATAAAACAAATATATGAAAGCCCAATCCTATGGTAAAATATGCAGCAAAGACCATCTCTTTCCACTGGGAATATATGCTAGAAATAGATCCAATATCTAATACATTCTCCTTTATAGTTCCGTCCCCTAAACAGAATGATCTTCCTTCTACCTCCTATCCACCTATCCATCCTTAAGGCTTGGCTCACATTGTTCTTCTCTGTAATTTCCACCACTGTTCTATCTTCTCTGATCTCCATCCATCTCCTTAAATTTCTACAACCATATAAAATTTAGCTACATACTCTGTATTATTCTCAATTATTTCATTTAATTTCTTCTTCACAACTAGGGTATAATCACCTCCAAGTTATACCTTCAAATTCTCACTGTCTTGCCTAATAGTAGCATAAGAGACACTCAATCAATACTCAATAAGCTGCCTCTTCTGGTTAACAGAAAGCCACTTATATACTTAGTCAGTGCTAATTCTCTAAGAATCAAGCAATGAAAAATACATTTGACACAATCATGCAAAACAGAATTATGTTAAACAAATTCCTTGATGGTTCAGGATCTTGCTAGAGTTTCGGTCATAATCAGAAATATTAATTACTAAGTATTAGAGATACAAAAATGCCCTAAACAGAATTCTCATTGAAAAAGGCTACATTACTTTATTCATTCATACTTTCAGGTTCAATAAGTACTCCTTCGTTCTGCTTAAGCCTGTGTGTCAATGGCTCTCAGGCCTGCCCCCAGCTTTCAGACTCCATGTGTGGGGAGGGGGGTCCTTCTGTTGCAGCACCAGAAAAGGACACTGAGGCCAACTGCCTTGTGTTGGCTGCCAGATGGACCTGCTGTCCACGGGGGACCAATGTCTACTATGGAGGCTGATCCTGCTCTGTTTCTTCTCCACGTGAGTAAAGTATTGCTCCCTCCAGTGCTTGATTGTACTGTGTTGCCTTGGTGACTCCAATACCAAGACACAGTAGACAAAACTGTTTGGACTTCTATTCCTAGTAACTGACATTGTGATGATCTTTGCTATCCTCTATGTAGTTGGGGTCCTTACCTGGCACTGGTAACCAATGACATGGTGTTCTGCTCAATAAAACTCATATCCCAAATGTGAATTTTGGATTATGTGATTATTAAATATTTCAGAGCATTATGAGATATAAAATAAAAACATGGTAAACCATTTGCTATGCCAAAGGAAAAAATGAAATATGGTAATAAATATATAGCCAAACTATAAGGTATATGCAAATACAAAGATATAACTTACAGGTGAATTTCTGGAGGCATCTTTCAGTTTTGTCATGGTGGTTTGAAATGTTCCAATGAGATCATGTGACCCATCATTGTCATAATCATAACACTCTACCTGAAATTAAGTATAACAAAAATATATAAACTTTATTAAATAAGTATAATAAAATATATAAACATCAATATAATTTTATTAAAAAGTGTTGACTGTAATAAATGTAACATATCAAGAAGTGCCATTTTAGTTAAAATAAGTGAAAATGTTTAATATGCAATCCCTACTTGGAAAAGTAGAAATTAACTTCCTAGAGTAGCAATAGTGAAACACTTTCAAATCCCAACTATCCTTAGAATGGGGCTCTAGGATAGATCACAGGCAGATGAAAAACACAAATACTACTTAAATTCCACATTAAGCAGTTTCTAGCTCCTCTATCACGCCCTCTGTAAGTGCTTATAAAGGGCAAAATGAAATTATAGCTTCTTTCTCATCCACTTCTTTACCTCATTAACACTAGGCCAGGACTAAAAGCCATTGTCTAGAGAAAGAAAGGAAGTCAATATTCTAGGTGGCTAACAATTATATAATCAAATCCTAGATAATTTAGATTTACGGAAAATATATTTCATTAGCTACAATCTGGTGAGGCTAGGTTTGTATTAAAAGTTAGATATGATAAATTCAGATTCGCATCATTCTGAGAATCACAACTCTTACAATGAAATGGACAATTCCAAGGCAAGAGAACTCAGTCCACTGAGGAAGTATCTATACGGGGTCATATTTACTCTATTTCCACGTAAGAGAGGGTGAGTTCTAGTCTTATAATGCTCCCTCTCTGAAAGCAGAAAGAAGAGAGGTGAGAGTATTTAATTTGCATGTAGTTTTGTGTCAGGTTGACAGAAGTAACCAAAAAGTAAATATGCACTCGAATACTAGAATATTTTTTGCAGTGGGAAAAATAGGTTTGGTGTGAATTATCAGCAAGCAGAGGTGTTCAAGGGAACTTGAAAACTGGCCATACTAATCATACACATTCAACACCAATGTTTTTATAGTACTTTATAATTTCAAAACAGATTATTTCATTTCTGCAAACATTTATGATGTGCACTGTGCACGTTCTCTAAATAGCATTGTGAGGTACAGAGAGTGGGAATTCTGTTACTATTATTCCCATTTTGCAGAACTAAAACTCGGAGGAACTAAATAAAAAGTCTTAGACAACAGGATGCCTTGTGCGGTAACCAACACAGGTAAAGTAAAGCTATGCTAAGGACACTCTCAAATCCTTCTACAGCCTGTGCTTTAAAATAAAAGCTTGTGACTGAGAAGCAATTTACATTTACCCTCAGCCAAAAGAGAGCTTCATCTTGCTATTATCCTTCACAAAGTGATATTAATCATCAAGTTAAAATGCTTAGGATTTTATATATATACTTGGCAAAGTAATTGTTTTTCCCCTTGGTTCTATGAATTGAGTGCTTACCATAACTGGAAGTCTTAAATTCCTTACTTGTGTTTTCATTCTTCTTCAGGAAGACTAAAAATCAGTCAATCAATAAAATAGCCAAGATCTAGAATTGTAATTTTGAGTTAACAGCAAGGGATTTTTGGGGGTCAGGTGTGGTAATCCCAGCACTTTGGGAGGCTAAGGCAGGAGAATCACCTGAGGCCAGGAATACAAAATCAGCCTGAGCAACATAGTGAGACCCCATCTCCACAAACATTTTAAAAAATAGCCAGGCATGGTGGTGTGTGCCTATAGGCCCAGCTGCTCAGGAAACTGAGGCAAGAGGATTGCTTGAGTCCAGGAGCTGAAGGCTGCAGTGAGCTATGATCATGCCACTGCACTCCAGCCTGGACAACAGCACGAGACCCTCTCACAAAAAAAAAGAAAGGAAGGAAGGAAAGAAGGAAGGGAGGGAGGGAGGAAGGAAAGAAGGAAAGGAAAGAAAAAACAAAAAAAGAAATGCTTTGCAGGCACTTTGGTCACTGACCAAGTCTGACAGTTTGACTCTTGTCCTACATTTTCAATATCCAATTCTTAAACCAAAAGCCTTTTATCTGACTCTTTAATGTATCAAAGGAAAAGAAAGTCAATAATTTTAACAATTTTTTCCAGAGGAAGTAAAACTTAGATAAGGTGGAAAACAAACTATCTTAATATTTTAATAAGTTCATGTTTTTTTAACAGACATTTTTCAATTATGGAAAACAGAACTTTACAATTTAGGGAATAGCTTTGCATTCGGGGAATACCAATTTGTATCTACAAGATTAAGTCTTGATAAGGCCACAATTTTATTTAAACAAAGCTTATAAATAGGGCTAAAACCGTTCATATGTTTAGACTGACTCAAACTTCAGGAAATACAAAAAATATTTTTAAACTAAAAGTTCTGATTATTCACTATAATAAATACAGAAGAAAAGCCCCTCTTGTTCCCTTAAAGGTAGACATGGTATTTATAATCCTGGCATATGTCCAGGTACAGTTTGAGATAAGAAGATTTATATCATTTAATTTCTCTCTTCTCAAGAATTCAAAGACATAGTACTATTGGTTGTTTAAACAACAGTATGCACAATAATGTTATGTATACTGTTGTGCATAACAGTATGCATAATAATGAATGCATGTGCATATGTATATATAAATGTATAATAAATGTATACATATATATTTAACAGCTATACAAAAGATACCTATACATATACAGATACATAATGCATATACATAATATACAGATAATGTATACTGTGCATATGCATAATAAATATGAGGGCTCTCTGGAAAGTATCCAGCTATGGTTAATATAATAAATGTCTCTATTTTTCATATTACATGGCTGGATACTTTCCGGACAGCCCTTGTCTATGCATAATAAATAATAAATGTATGTATATATACATATGTTTATATGTATATATGTAAAAGAATACACACACCACACAATACTACATTCACTAAGGCATTCCCATTTAGGCAAGGTAGCAACATGCATAATTATTTCTCTTATTCACTTGATCTTATGGAAATAATACATGCTAGAGTAATAACATATTGCAGCAAAGAAACTAGCAAGGATTTTGACTCTATTCTCCGCCCTTTACTCTTTACGATGCCTATAAGCAATTTCCAAACAGTAACAGAATCACAAATGTATGACTTTCTGATATTACAAAAAAATACAGAACTAAGTGAAATAAAGTCAGTAATGACGTGTCAAACCAAGTTATGCGTAGTTAAAAACAAACCAAGAAACTTTGAAGAATGAAAGACATTTATCAGAGAAAACTCAGAAAATCAATTTACTTACTATAATAAAATAGCCCTGTAAGCATGCCACTGTGAGCAAAAAAGTTTAAAAAACATTGTTTCATTGTTAACATATCATTACAAACAATCAAATAGTTATGGCTTAGGCATTTTTTCCCCAGACATTGCTGCCTTCTCACATTTAATGATGCTTACTGTTTTTAATGAGAAAAGCAAAAGTGCTGGATTTGGTATAATAATAAAAACTAATTTTTATAGATAGTTTTCTGTTTATTTTGGACCTAAATTTTTCACTGCTGTTTAAAATACCATACAAATCATACCTACATGGGACTTTTAAAGTTCTCTACAAACTGGGAACAATTTTTATGGATCTCAGAAATGAAGTGGTTTTCAATAATAATGGCACCTCTATTGTATTTAATGATTTACAAAATTTTTACTTTTGTTAATTTCATCTTTACTTTTTTGTAAGGCAGAAATTATTATCTCCATTATAAAAGTGAAGAAGTTAATTGACCTACCCAAGATCCCTTAGTTGGTTAAAGGGCTAAGCCAAAACTTGAACTGTGGTCTGACTCCAAACCCTATACTTGTACCACAATATTACCTTTCCTGTTTTTACCAAATTAATTTTTTTAAAAAATTGGTCTGCTGACCTCTGAGCATAAGAAAGGCTTCTATTTAGAATTATTTAAAGATGATAACTCTAGTATAAAAGTGTCTCAAAAAATATATGTGCATACACCTACATATATATGTATAGCTATTGCTAAATGCCTATGAACAAAAACATTAAAAAAGCCCACTGAAACATCTGCTGTTTGCTGTTTCCAGCCCACTTCCCTGACTCTCTAAAACTAAAGCCATTTATAAGCTTTCAGTGAATTATACCTTGCTCTGAAAATAAGGAACAGAAATGCCACCACTATTCTCTTCCCTTGCTAAGGGCTGGAGGAAGTGTTAGGTTCTTAGGGTAACATTTACTTTTATCTGCAAGGGACACACCAAAGGCAAAGAATGTAGTTATACGTATCACCTATTGGCAGAGCAAAGCAATCTTATTAAAATATATA
>NW_012144966.1:16881315-16883223 GCF_000956105.1 Propithecus coquereli
GATGGTTGTAAAATATAATCCTCAAACGGACCGTAAATATGTTTTTGGCTTGTTTTCACCGGTAACAGTTTTCATTCACATGGCACTGAGTAGTTTTATATAAATGATATCACAAATGTTAGCCATACCAACTCTGAGGGACAGGGCAGTTACCAGTGAGAAAATGGATTCAGAGCAGGGGTCCCCAACCTATGGTGAGTTGTATAATTATTTCATCATATGTTACAAAGTAATAATAATAGAAATAAAGTGTACAACAAATGTAATGCGCTTGAATCATCCTGAAACCATCCCCTCCCCCAACCCCTGGTCCATGGAAAATTTGTCATCCATGAAAACAGTCCCTCGTGTCAAAAAGCTTGGGGATTGCTGATGTAGAGGACTGAAATGATTTTCCCAAGATCACTTATCCAGTTAATAGATGGCTCTGGACCTAGACTTCATAACTTACCCTTCTATGTCCAAAACCCCTTCACCAATACCATACATTTCTTCATACACACAAGAGAACAGACCTAGATATACGGAAAGCACAATAGGAATACTTCAAGGGCACAAAATCCACCCTGTATTTCCTCCATAATTCACCACAGCACTCCTACACAATGCTCAAGCACAGCAATTGCTGAAAAATGTCCTTATCACTATCCTCAAAACACACACACACACACACACACACACACACACAGAGAAAGAAAATTCTGTAAGAATGTACAAATCACTCACAGATGTTAAGCTCAAGTGTAAGGTTATGGATGATTTTATTGTTTCATTTTTCTTTATCTTCGTTTTCAAATCTACACTCCTTCATATATATTGCTTATTATTTTTGAAAATGAAGATACTTGTTAATCCCACAGCAATAGATGCAGATACTTCCCTGAGCTGAAGAATTCTTTTAGTCCTGAATTAGCCTCAGTATTAATTTAAGAACTAAGATAATATTATTTCCCTCTTGAGCACAAAATTCAATGTCAAGCAAATAATATTTGGTATAGTCAAAAATATAAACACAGGGTGGACACAGTGGCTCAGTGGACACAGTGGCTCACACCTGTAATCCCAGCACTCTGAGAGGCTGAGGTGGGAGGATTGCTTGAGGCCAGGAGGTCAAGATCAGCCTAGGCAATGCAACAAGACCCAATCTCTACAAAAAAAATTTTAAAAATTAGCTGAGTGTGGTGGTACACACACTCAGTCCTAGCTACTCGGGAGGATCACCTGACCCCAGGAGTTCCAGGTTGCTGTGAGCTATGATTGTGCCACTGTACTCTAGCCTGGGCAACAGAGTGAGACCCTGTCTCTAAAAAAAAAAAAAGAAAAGAAAAGAAAAGAAAAAATACTGACCTTGAATTTGAAAGCAAAGAGGATAACTGGCCTGTAATTAATAAAGCATATACTTTTTGTAGTTTTCCTAAAGATAACCCAACTATACTCTCTCATGCCTTTTACAAGTAACATTAACGCTTGCATTCAACTCCTCTTTTAACTTAGACAAATTCTTTGATCATATCTAGATGAAAGAGGTTCTTTCATCTAGATGTAAAGGGAAATGTGTTCTGCTTAAACACACACACACACACACACACACACACACACACACACAGAAATGCAAAATTTGGAAGTAACTAATACCCTACGTGATGCCCAGATGATGGAGTTCACAATAGTAACTGCATTATTATTTTCTCAAAAGGGAATCAATGTGATGTAAAACATGACATCTTTGTTGAAATCTGCATAATCTACTCACTTTATTATCCAGTTTTCTGGCTTCCATTTCAAACAAGACCACTCTATTATCCTTTATTTCTTCAGCTGAAATCTATGAGTAGATAAGGAAAGTGAAAGAAAACAAGTTTTAGGGATTCTAATATATTCATGAAATAGGTATTGATTTATTCTGTT
>NW_012144966.1:16883273-16884860 GCF_000956105.1 Propithecus coquereli
AATGTGATAATTGTCTAGTTGTGGTACATTCTGAGGAAAGAAGAAAACTACTTGGGAAATATATCCATCTATTATAAGGTGCAATTAGAAATTGCAGAAGATTACTGATTTTATTGAAACCAGGCTTTTACTCTAGGACAAAGAAGATTCAAATACAAAACAAAAAATGCTCAATATGGAATAAGAAAGAAGCTTGCTATATTAAATTGGAGAAATAAGTCTAAATTCATGGTTTACAATTTTAACACTCTATATACATACCTAATAAACAGATACACACAAATATACATATTTCCCAGCTGTGTCCATTAAAAAGGCCTAAAAGCAGGGACATCTCAATAGCAATGAGCACATTCAGCACTAAGATGTTGGTGTTTAAATACTGTTACTACCCTTTGCTAGCAAACTGTCAAAAAGAAAAAATAAAATAAAATAAAAATAAATAAACACAAATAAACACTATTACCCTCTTACAGGAATAGGGTTCCTTAAGAGGTATGGCTCATTCCAGCCCTGGGAGAGGGAAAGTACAAGGTGAACTGAGAACTAAGAGAATGATTAAAGATGAATGGGGTCATCTTTAAAAAAACAAACAAACAAACAAACAAAAAACAAAACAAAAAAACCCAAACCAAAAAACAGGAGCCACTTGAAGGAGCTCTCTCCCTGGTCAAATTTGGATTAATTTCAGCAGCAAAAATGATAGTAATGAATTACAACACAATGCATATCATTTGTTGTAACACTCCATACATCTACAATGATACTAAAAAAGAGAGAAAGTGAGAGAGAAAAGATGAAAGAAAAAATGTCTGCTAATATAAGTAAAAGGAATGAAAAATTTAGGGGAAAAAAATCACTATTTTATAATCCCCAATACAGTAATAGTAATTGATTCAGGCAAGGATCATCGATGGATGCTAAAACTACTGGGTGGAATGCTAGCGAATAGATAATACACGCAGTTTCAAAGTACCACACCACATATCACTTATTAATTACAATGGGAAAAAAATGGAACTTTATCATGGCGAGATCTGGTGGTCACCAGTTTAATTAAGTAACCAAGCATGGCATCACCAACACTGGGCAGCCTGACACTATGAGCCCCCTGATGATGCCGAGGAAGGTACACATGTAGCATTCTTTGTAGAAATGTTTGATCTGGATCTAGTTGTGAGAATGTTGCACATTCTGGTCTTGATTATTCAAAAGATTCAATGGCATGGGGATATAAAGGAGGTAGGGAGAATAGTCCTATATTGGAAACGTAATAGCCAAATGCAAAACATGAGCCTTGACTGGATCCCAGACAAAATAAAACAAAATAAAATATATATAAAACATGTGTGAGACAACTGAGGAAATCTGAAGATGAATGGTATGGCAAATATGATGTTATTAAATAAATGTTAATTTTCTCAGGTGTGGTTGTATAGAATGCCCTTGTTCTTGAGAAATGCCTGCTGTAGCACTTAAAGGTGAAGAGAGAGAGAGAAAGATATTTAGAGGGAGAGACAGAGAGAGAAAGAAAGAAAACACGAGTGTGTACAGGTATGACCAGTTCATGAATCTAGGTAAGGGGTA
>NW_012144966.1:16888010-16888908 GCF_000956105.1 Propithecus coquereli
AGCCAGAGCAAAATAGCTGTTCAGAGAAATGTATTTGATAATCACAACAACCCTCAAACATGGCTCCCTCAGGGAGCCAGCCTTATATACTGAGAGATAGCTCAAGTTAGAAAACCGTCACTCCAGGAAGTGGTCACCTGGACAGAAACTCTAGAAGGTATTTAAAAGCTTGGCATTATATAAATTTGAAACCTAAAATACAGTAAAGTATATATTCATTTGCCTAAGGCCAGTAATCAGCAATGGAAGTTCTGAGTGGGAGGATGGGCAGCAGAGAACAAGCACAAAAAAAGACGATATAGAGTTTATAGGTTCAATGGCCATGCCATAATATTATTTAACATCCATCTGGAAATAAAGTCCATTATGGAAAGTTTCTGTCATGGTGAGAGGACTGTTTCCTCTGTAGAGAGCCAATTTATTCAGATTATTGATGCATCTATGGAGGAGGGGCAAGTATCACCAAGGTGCACCTGACCTCTAAGAGCAACTTAAAAAAATTGAAGGAAAAGACTCCCATGTTACATTTTTCTCCTTCTTTTTTGGCACATTTCTCATTTGTGATCACTACAAGGCAAGGGTGGATAGAATGCAACATTCAAGATCAAATGATAAAGCATGGCTGTAGAATATTTGTCCCATATACAAAGTTTTAGCACGTCCTATTATGCTAAAGCTTTTGAGGCAAAAGACAAATATTTTTACCGTAATGCTCCCTTTCCCTGCAGGTTTGCCATTTTTAAGCACCAGTGGTCGAGTTAGCTTCTTACTGGAAACAATCTGTTAAAATTGAAAAGTGATACAAGAGCTATTTCACTTCAACACGTGAATTTTTAAACTGAATAGTTTCAAGAAAAGATTGAATATAAAGTTCAGTTTTTCTTTTCTGTCTTTTTTT
>NW_012144966.1:16889613-16909094 GCF_000956105.1 Propithecus coquereli
TTTTTTCCAAAAAAAATCTTCTTTAATTTTTTCTTTGATACTATTTATCAAAGTTTTAGAAAACTGATTAGTTCCATATTGCTCTTGAGACTTAGAAAATACCATGACCTCCAAATAATTCAACCCTGAAAAATAAACTTGTCAAAGACAAATTTAAGTGATAAACATCACCCACTGAGGAAAATGACTCCTCCTTCCTGTGAAGCCTTCTCCCATCTATACAGATAGTCATGATCTCTCCTCATAAATCAGACTAAACAAGGAGCAAAACAGTGAGCCACAGGACATTCCCCTACCCTGACCAAGCCTGTCATATACTGGGAAGGCAGGTAATTAAGCAACTATAAAAAAAATTAGGTAAGAAGCAGTAGAGAGTGCCAAGTGAGCTCAGGGAAGGACTCCAAACTAGTCTAGGGGGTCAGAGAAGGTTTATGGGGAGAGTGAGGAACTGATATACCTTAGGCTGTATCAAGAACAAGCCAGGTAAGGGGTGGTGTTGAGGCATCGGTAGTCAAGAGGGACAAGTTATGCCAGTTAGAACATCAGAGAAGTTGTGGTTACTTTGACTGCATTGATGACTTGAGCATAACAAAATTGTACTGAACTCTGCAGCAGCTAGAGCAGAGGTATTATCTATTAAAATGTTCAATGAAGCATCCTTACTCAAAAGAATTAACAGGCTTTGCCAGAAATGCATGATTCCTGCCCTTTCATAAAATAAGATAAATTGCATAATGTTCAAGCCAACCATATTAATACACATATATGAGCTCAGTCTTTAAAGCAATTACATGTTTTTCAATTTCAAAAATTAAATGAATGAACACTCATCAAAAATACCCAATTCATTGGTTAAAATTTTAGACAAAATAAAGATAGTGGCTATGTATACTCACTTGTCCAAGAGTACATTCACATTCTCCTAAGAAGTCATCATCACTCAGCTCAATAGTTTTGTTGTCGATGTCATAAACCCCAAATTTCAATTTCTGAACAACTTCAAAGTAGTAATCAATAATAAATGTCTTGGAAAATTTGGGATTCAAGCAATTCTTAATCTTTTCTGTGCGTTCAACCTACACCCACCCCCCAAAACAAAAAAGTTTCTTCAGATCAAAGGTGCACTTGGATTCTAACATCTTTATGTACTAAACATAAATAAATATAGGCATGACAACTAAAAGAAGTTTCTATACGTGTAGGAAGAATTCTACAATCAAGGACAAACTTTCTCAAAAAACTGCATTAACACAGGAGATGGTGTTATTATTTTTAACATTTTTTAAAAAACTCTTCACATTGTTAAAAGAGCAATTCAGATTACTTGTCACCTGAAGTATTTAATATTACCTCATACCACTGTTGACCACTTGTATTCAGAAATAATACACATAAAGGGTCTGACTTTGACCCTACATCTGTATCCATAAGATTGCTACAGGAAACGTTCAGCTCCACCTTCGTGACACACTGGGCAGCCATTTCTTGAGCTGTGGAAAACCAATTAAATGAGAAAGCAAGTGAAATTGTGCCTTCAAGAAGCACATGCGTTCCTAATGGAAATAGCTGAATTCTTAAGACAAATTGTGAGAACAGGCTCATAGAAGAGAGAATTTGCTAGAATGAGACTCTTTATTATATATGACTTCTCAGGATTTGGGTGTCTATTATTAGCTCATTGCAGTGATATTGCTAGGATATAACTCATTTACTGTACGACAGTAAAATGCAGTTTTTAAGATGGCAGATAAGACATACTAATCTTCTTTTCACCTTACTATACATTTTACTATTCAGGAAAAGTCCAAGTATAATGTTGATTCTTCCTTGACTTAAAGGTAAACATAGCATTATGCTATAGAACAAAACAGATTAGACTACAACCTTAATTTCATTTTTAATTGTTTATTTAGTAAGATACTGAGTGGGATATTTTCCGTTTTAAAAGAATTTTGGCTAAGACTAAATCTGCGGTATAAAGGCCCCAAATACCCTTCCTTCCACTCTGCCCCCAACTCCGAATATTTAGCAGCAGCAGTTCTCAATCTTGGCTACTTATTGGAACCATCTGGAGGAGTTTTCAAAGCTACTGATGCCAAAGTCCCACAAAAAGAGATTTTAACTTGACTGGTTTAGGGTGCAACTTGGGCCTCAGCTCCTTAGAGGATTCTAAAGTGTAGACAAGGTTGACACATTAGAGAGAGGTGTGGCCCATCTCCCCTCATGACTTGCTAAGAAATACCAGAGTTAGCCCAACTTCCACAGACCCCTCGCCTCCCCAGCCTCCAATCCTATATGAAAAGGACTGGGGATAGCACGGAGTACTTGATGGGGGCCTGCCTTGAGTAAGGACGCAGTACTGAGGGTGAGCTGCTTTCCTCCCTGAACCAAGAAAATGAAAGGGACTGCAGGTGTCACCAAGAGGAACCAGGCATTGCATTCCCCAGCTGGAGGTCCACTTAGCCAGCCGTCCAGAGTGAAGTGGAGGTTGATGGTGATAGGACAGGTTCTGGAGGTGGGAAGGTACCTCTTCCCCTAGGGCTGCTGGCAAATGTCCTTACAATGTGGAGTATTTAATGCCCTTTGCTCTCCACTTTGAGAATTAGCTGAAATTCTAGGACACAGAAATAAATCCACTCATCGTCCTGTTATATCTAACAAGAGTAGGATTTCTGTGCTGAATAAAATGCCTAATCAAGTCCGAAATAATAAGGATTACTATTAGAACAGCCCTGCGGCAACGTCAGAAAACAACTCATGCCTTATGAAAACTCCTTAATTATTCTAATGAACTCTCTAAAAAACAGTAGCAATCCTCAATATATGTCAAAAACCAATACTAGCATTTAAGATTCCTAAATAAATGGAGACTAAGAATAATGAGGTAGGTTGTATAACCTTAGTAGTAGTTGCTAGAACTTCCTTTTAAAAGTAATGCTACATGTGTATCCCTTCACCTGGCAAGAAAATTATTCCTTAATAAACAACAAAATTCACAAATCCCCAATTTATTTCCTAAATCTCATCCATACCCGGGGATATTGTAATAAAACTAAAACTATTAATACTATGTCCTTTTATGAAGTCAGATTTTTTGTTGTTATTGTTGTTTTGGCTTTTTTTTTTTGCCATTTTAATATGCATCAAAATGGTCAAGTATTAAAATACATAGTATTGACAACATACACAAAAGATATCAAGGGCACGAAGAAATCAATGAAGCAGTCAGAGGAGAATTCATAGTGCAGGTGAGACTTACACTGCCTGGGTTTTGAAAGATTCAGTTTGAACAGATAAAGAGAGAGACAGGAAAGCAGAATATTAGAAGGCACAGTAAGGACACCTCACCAGGTGTCACGGAAGTGAGCATCTGTGTCAGAGAAAGCAAAGCTGGACAGGTAGAGGGGCCAAGCTTAGAGTGTCCTGAGAACCAGTCAGAAGACCTCAGTAGGTAGGTAACAAGATTTTACTACAAGTTCCCAAACTGGTGAAAACACGATGAAATGGCTTATTTTAAAATGTCACTTGTCAAATCTCTTCTAATTCTATGGTGTCTTATAAGTTAGAACACTCTAACATGATACCAGTAAGGTCTCTTTAGCAAGCAATAAACAGGATTAGAATTTAGCACCAAAAGTTGCGTGTCTTCATACCATTCAACTCAGAAGACTAGCTATTTTTTTTCTGAAGTATGTATAATATTAGAAAGCATTTGTATTAATAATGTTAATATAATAATCATTCCTATTCCCCTTGAGCTATAAAAAAATTAAAAGTGCTAAAAACATAACAGAAGGCAAGAGTTCATCAATAAGAAGGGAGAAATACCATAAAACACAAAAGCACAGAGAAGGTAGTAGATTTAATTTAAAGTTATCCACATCCATGAAGTCTCGGGCACATTGATACGGGCCCTCATCCTCAATCCCTTCTTCCTTGAATTGTCTATCCCTCCTTCTCCTCTTCTCCATCTCTGCCTAGTACCTCTCTCCCTTCTCCCGTTGGAGAAACTGTGAGAATCCCTGAAAGCTGTCACCTCTTGGTCTTTGTCTGCATTTACCTCTCCTTTGACCTCACCCCTCTCAGGGCTTCAGACATTAATTGGTGCACAGCACTCCCAAACCTACGTCCCTCTCCCACACCCACCCCAACCCTACATACAATTTCCTTTTTCCATTTTTTCACATCTGCTGTATTCAGCCCTGAAGCATGCCCCCTTGATTTTCTACTTCCTGTTCAATGCTCCATATCACAGGCTCTGGAATCAAACTGCAAACTGCCCCAGTTCTCATCTGTGACCTTGGCAAGATCGGTAACCTCCATGTTCCCTCCAGGTTTCCCCAACTATAAAATGAAATAACTGGGGGGAGTGGGTTAAAAATAAAATAAAATAAAATAACATAAAATATCTGTCCCTACTTCAAAGGGTTGTCATGAGAAGTGAACAACTTAATATATTAGACAGTACCTAATATATGGAAAGTGTTCAAACGTTTAGCATTAGTAGTAGTAGCAGTAGCAGTATTTTATCACTACCTGCCTCTAGGGTCTGATCCTCTCTTATCTATCCCTTGTTTCCTATTTTTTATTATTCCATTCCATAATGATTATTCTAATCCATAACAAGTTGCTTCTCTGAATTTCAATTGCACTAATAGTAGCAGATTACTACAGTGCAGGAAGATGATCAAATTTGGAGTAACGCATACCTAGGTTGAATCTTACATCCGGTGCTAGCTGTGTGACCACATATATGTAACTTCAGCTTCCTGAGCCTAGATTTCCTCATCAGTAAAAATGGAGATACTGCAAAAAACCTGTAAATCTGGTATGTGCCAGGCATCTTGCTTTTTGTATCTAACACAGAATCTGTGGAATAATGTGACTTGAAAGATTTTTTTTTAATTTTGCATAAGGTAGTTTGGAGTCTTGTGAGTTGCATGTCAGCAATACTAACCATCATGCAGTACCCTGTGGACAGACATAGAATGAGCAAGGATTGCTAAAGCTTGGGAAGAACAACATATAGAGAATTCTCTACCAGCCACCAGAAAAGTCTTCAAATTTCCAAGGATGGGGAGAATTCAACAGAGACTGCAGATATCTATCTGTGAAGTCAGTCTCACACCAAAGAAACACAACATAGCAGGACATTATATTTTTCCTTAAAAATACTCATACAAAAGCTACAAAAACAACATGTCAGGCTCAGCTGATTATTTAGCAAACTGCTGACAGTTACCCTACTGCATTGCTGGCAGGAAACAAATTTCCTCTATTAGTAGTATTCCCCCCCTGAAAATGACTCTGACGGCAGCCTCACTTTTATCTAAAAACCCATATGGCTGAATGGCAAATGGAAGAATTTACATAAACACTCAGGTCTGGAACCTTGTTAATAGCAACATTTATGAAGATGCTCTTTTCATTTCCTTTTAATGTAATTACCTAGTATATGATACACAACTTTTTAAAAGAGCAGTAGGATATCTTATCCACAAACTATGACGAGAGAAAATAAAAGAAATATTTTATGTCCTTTGTGTACAGAAAAATAGGGCATCTGGCTGGGACAAGTGATGAGGCAGAGGAATGCATGAGCAACTGAAGAATGATTCTATGTTGTATTTTACTCCACAAAGAGTAGGATGATAGAGAGGAAAGAAAGAAATAGTCCCCACAGTATAGATTACTTACTGGAGAATTGCTTGATTCAAACTCTTCTTCTGAAATGCAAATAATCCCTAAAAATACTAAATATGTCAATCATTTTCCGAGTCACCCTAACTTTTTGAATCAACATTATAACACAGATAATCCAAAGGAATTGAAAATTAAGGTCTAATATTTGAAGTGGCACTTGACATATGAAAATTAAGGCATGTGGTTATTCCCACGCTCTGGCTGAAGTCTTAACTGCTTCCTCTTTTCCCTTCTTCCCTTAAACCTACTCTTAGATTTACTCAGTAGAGACTTCTTGCAGGTTCTACCTAATACAACCCAAATCTCTCTCCAACATGGAGGTACAGACCCTTCCTGTACCCACAGTCACAACCCTACTTCAGGTCTTCCATATCTCTCACCTGCCTATGATAATAGTCTCCTAATAGGTATTCTAATGCCATCTTCTCTCCATTCACATCATAATTTTATCACTCTCTATTAAAAAAAAAAATGACTACTAGCTGCCAGAGGCCTACCATAGTCCAATGAGCTGAGCCTGAAATTCATGACTCTGCCAACATCTGACCCTAGCCTACCTGAACAGCTACCTCTGCCCATCTAAATTCTTGAAGATCCACTTCAAATGATACTTCCTCCATAAAGCTGCTGCTGATACCCTCCTAATGCTGTTATGACACTGATCCCATTGTCTTCCCATTCTTGTAACTTGTGTGTGTGGCTCATCGTCTGTCTATATACTCTGAGCTGAGGACAGTGACCATGTTTTACTGCTTCCTCTTCTTCCTGAAGCATGACATCTAGCACAGGTTATTCACAGCAGAAAGAACAATAACTCTGGAGTCAGTGGATATGGTTCAAATTTCTTTCCCACCATTTATTTGGGCATGCCACCTTTGCCAAATTATCTATCTAAACTTCACTCTTCTCATCTATAAAATGGGGATTAAAAAAATACCTGACAATTGAAGGTCTGTTGCATGCTTAGCATATATTAGATACTCTATGAATTGTAGCAATTATTTTATTAACTACTCAAATATTTTAATTGACTGTCTCAGCATAGATGGCTTATTATTAAGTAGTAAGATATAAAGCAACTTTCTCATCCTTATTTAAGAAGAGCTTCCTGAAATGATATTAAAACAATCTTTGGGATTTACACAAAATTAATTTGCCAAAGTAGTTAACCTTGACTACAGACAAGTGCTAATTTCCCTAAATCCTCTCAGAAGGGTTTGTTTACCTAAGCTTCAGTTCCACAGTTACTACATAGGGGACAGGAACCCAGGCCCCTGTCTGTGACTCATAATTTGTCCTACAATAATTGACAGGAAGAAGTCAGTGCCCACTTACCAATCCCTTTAGTAAACTTACTTCAGTCTTCAGCTACAAAATAAGAAGGTTGGCCTACATTAAAAAAATTCTCGAAGGTTCCTTCTGGTTCTATCACCGCGATTCACTAACTGCTATTCCCCAGTACATCCTGCCTGACCACTACTGAAAGTGAACAAGGGTAACCTTGGGGCAGCTGGAACCGGGTCCAGCAACATCAGCGATAAACACCCTAGGCAGAGTTTCTGGCATTGTGTTGCTTAGAACAGTAATTAAGCGTCCCTTTCGAAAATAAAGAGAGGGAGGGGTAATATGGCTAAAATCCAAAGCTGCTACACTACTGGGAGGTCCAGGTCAAACTGGCAAGTGTACATATTAAGAGGTTACTGTGTACTCATTATTATGCTAAGGACTGTGGGGACTGGATACAGCCATAGAAGACCTTGTAGCTCATTATACTCAAATTGGGGAGATCCATTCTTGCAACAATTATTTATTGAATACCTTCTATGATGTTCTCAATGTGGGAAGAGGAAAACAAAAGCAAAAATAAATACTTAGCTATCCATGTATAAATAGAATATACGACAATGTAAAATTGCAGCACAGATAGGGAACAATCAAAGTGCCCTTGAAGCTGAAGAAGCTCTCTAGAGATTTCTACTTTTACTGAGCATTAAAACTATATCCACCATATTGCTTGATGACTTGGGATATAGAAAAAATAAAAATTTTAAAAATTAAAAAATTAAACTATATTTCACCGTAAAAGAAGTTGTATTCATGTTGCCACTGACTGTTGGATTTTTTTTTCACCCTTAATAAAGGTAGAGAGTAAGAAAATGGGGAGTAGAATAAAAGGGGGAAAGAAACGACAGTTAGTAATTCCATACATCTGGGTAGTTTTGGGTTTTTACAATTTTCAAAGTGCTTCCAAATAACATATTACCTTCTGAATCTCACAAAAACTCTGAACTGGGCAGGACATGATTACTGTATGGTGAGAGGTCCATACATCATAGCTATAATACAAAGCATTCCAATATTTGAATTGATTACCCCAGAATATGTTGACAATTTTCTGCACATTGTTAATTGTCTGAACAATGCGTAGTGCCTATTAGGAGGAAAAAATGACTTTCTTCAAAAAGCTTAAATTACTCACATAAGATCACAATGCTAGTAAGTGGCAGTACCACACCAAGAACCCAGATTTTTTTTCCCCTCATGCTGAAATGCCTTGAGGGAATTAAAGTCTCTAATTAATAGTTATGTACCTGTCAACTAAAACTAATACAATAAAAAATAAATAAACCTCATAAATGTATACAATTATGATTTGTCAATTAAAAACAATATTAAAAAACACTTCATATAATAGTAATATTCTCTAATTAATTTCCTTATGGTTTGTCTGTTAGGATATCAAATGCAATATTCAGCCTGAAACAAATTAATAAAGAAATAGGATCTTAAAATTACAAGGTTAATATTTATGCTACAAGTATTAATATCTTTCTCAAACAAATGCAACCAGAATTACAGTGGCTTGCCAAGGAGTAGAAGAACTGGAATGGTTTATACTACATTACATCATAGCAGTTTCTCTTCAAGATAACCCATTAAATTGTAAATTACTTAAGGCTAAGGAAGCATTTTCTCCTTGCTAGGGTGTCTGCCCACACACAGGTCTACCATGCAGGTACTGCTGGCCCATCTTAGGTCAGCAACATTTATTCTTAGGAATATACCACACTTAATATCCAGACTCTGAGAGTAAAAAACTTACATTAAAGGAATTTAAAATGAGCTTGTTCTGTATTTAGTAAGAAAGTGATGCACAGATTTTTTTTTTCTTTTTATCCCCACAGAATATATTAGAAATTGGGATAGGGAATTATGTCAAGCATAAAAGTACATAAAACAGAGAAAATAGCATGTTTTTTTTTAATGTGAAAAAGAGACAAACAGGAAGGATCTTTTAAAACTGGACTCTGGTTCTATGTCAGTCACATCACAATGGTGGACACATTGGCAAGTGCTGTAACTTCTCTAGGCCTCAATTTTTTCAACTGTTAAATCTAAGAGTTGAGTCAATCCCTTTAAGTAACTCCCAAATTCTCTACCAGTTAATGTTCTATGACTCTATTTTAATTACAGTGAATATGAAACTTTTAGGGAGTGATACTAAATGACTTAAAAAATGAATAGAAAACATCATAAAATTTATAACAACGAAAAAGAGAAATGGAAGAAAAAGAATAAAGTTTTCCAAACTCCATCGCCATCTTTCACTATGGAAAAAGCTGTCTCTGAAAAAAATATATATATCTGGATACTTTTCCACTAGTTAGTTACCTCTGTTTGAAACTGTTATTAAATTCTCAGATGTCATAAAAAACAACAAACAAAATACAGGGCCCAGTCTATTACGTATATGCAGCATAATAAGGAAATTAGCTATATTACAATCCACGGAATCTCATATTATTAAGCTCTCAGCATACATCATGGCAGCAAAAGGAATCAGCTTCTGGTCACTCCTAAAATAAAATGTTTCCAGATTCTTGAACTATCCTCAACAAAAATAGGGATACTATTGCTGATACTTGGACATGCAGAATTGGGATAAACAGGAGTTAATACCAGAGAGTTGACACTTAATCACTCTAACTTCAAAAATAAAAAGTATGTGCAGTTTTACCTTGTCCTTATTGCTACAAAGTAAGCAATCAACTAAGGCCGCTTCTTTAATTTCTCTAGAAAATCCTGAAGATACATTGTTCTATTTCATGATTCATGGCAGGCTATAGAGTTTACTTAACATGTATTTCAGGTTATACTACTTTTCCAATTCCTTATTCTAGAAATATCACTGATTATATTTTCAAGCCTATCAAATGAACAGCTCATCATAGGTTCACATAGTAAGATATGTGAACTAAAATAAATCTCTCTTTTTTTTTAAAGACTAGTCAGGTGCAGTAGTGAGGAGGGGAGAAAGTAGTAGAAAAAGGACTTCAATCTGTAACTGACTGTGAACAATCAAGTGAGGTAACTCACTATCTGCGGACCAGCCTAAAATAAAATCTTAAGGCTCCCCGCAATCGGCTGACTGAACCCCTCTTGGCCAAGGGTATATCCTAAAACTAAATTGCCTGCCACGAGAGGAGGGAGGTCAGACATGCCTCATCATGCCCCCTACCTCCTTCTCAGAGATATGTTTTGTAACCCATTAACAGGCCTAATGGTATGCAAGACAAACCTACAGGTCCTCAATTTACCTAACAAATATATGCCCGTTGTTTTGCCTCTGATTAATAGACAGAGCTCCTTATCTTAAAACATTCCGGCCGGGCGCGGTGGCTCACGCCTGTAATCCTAGCTCTCTGGGAGGCCGAGGCTGGCAGATTGTTTGAGCTCAGGAGTTTGAGACCAGCCTGAGCAAGAGCGAGACCCCGCCTCTACTAAAATTAGAAAGAAATTAATCGACCAACTAAAAATATATAGAAAAAATTAGCCGGGCATGGTGGCACATGCCTGTAGTCCCAGCTACTCGGGAGGCTGAGGCAGGAGGATTGCTTGAGCCAGGAGTTTGAGGTTGCTGTGAGCTAGGCTGACGCCATGGCACTCACTCTATCCAGGGCAACAGAGTGAGACTCTGTCTCAAAAAAAAAAAAAAAAAAAAAAAAAAAAAAAAAACATTCCAAGCCTTTTGACAAAGCTTCAAGTCTTTAACCAATAACAAGTCAAAGAATCTTTAAACCCACCTATAACCTGTAGGACCCCCACCCCATGCTTTGAGGTTGCCCACCTTTTCGGGCCAAACCAATGTATGCCTTCCATGTATTGATTTATGACTTTACCTGTAACCTCTGTCTCCCTGGAATGTATAAAACCAAACTGTAACCCAACCACAACAAGTCCACTTGCTCAAGGCTTCTTGGGCGTGGCTCCGCATCATAGTCCTCAAATTTGGCTCAGAATAAATCTCTTTAAAATTATTTTACAGAGTTTGGCTTCTTTTCCATTGACAGATATTAATAAAAGTTAGAAACAGTGACAACGTCTCAATATTGCCTCGCTTTATGAAACATGCATCTTGGCAAAGTCAGCTATAGTATAAATCTACAAAGTGAGTCATCTTTTACCCTTGGTAAAAATCTGAGCTGCATCCCATACCTGAAAATGCCAAGCGCTCAGTTGAAAAGTTTTAAAATTATAAAGACTTAGTAAAGCTGTTGGCCAGCTGTGCAGCAGGCAGGCTGGATATTATATTAAGGCACATCAACCTGCGGAGACTAAAGTCCTTTGGGGTTCTTGTTCCCCTTAGAGCACTTTAAGAACTTTCCACCTTTTGGAATTTTCCAAATGTTGAACTTCTCACCTGCCCTGGTATCCACTATGCCCCAGCTCTAAATGCATACTTTCCAAAACCTGGCTCCCTTCCTCCTCTTCTTAGCTGGGCATATATATTTAATTGGGCAAGACAGGCATTTCATATTTTGTCACTATGTCCTCCTCTCTAGTTCATGGCAAACAATGATATAAAAATCATCATTTTTTAGTTTTTAGTTTAAAACTTTAGTTTAAAGCTGCAACAACCACAGTCACTTCATTTTTAAGGTTTAAAAGTTTGTATATCATGCAAAGACTATCCGTTGAGATGTTTACATATTTCCTGATTTCAAGATTATTCCTCTCATGGTTGCTTAGCACATATACTTCAGCTCTTTTTAACTTTCTGGCAAACCCCTTTCTTTCTATTTTCCAATCATGAACACTTTAATAGTACTATTCATTCATTCAACACTCATTCAAAAAATATTTATTTATCACCTACTGTGTGTCAGGTGCTATTGTAAAGTGCTGGGAAGCCAAAAATGAACAAAACAGACAAACAGCCCTGCCCTCAAGAAGTTAGTTACACTACAGGGAGGCAGACAACAATAAAGAAAAATACGAAAAATATATAGTATGTTAGGTGGTAGTAAGTTCTAAAGAGTAAAATAAAGCAGGAAAGGGGAGCAAGAACTATTGAAGGTGGGGTGCAGTTTTAGATATTTTATAAACATTGTGACAACACCATCAAGAAATATTTGTTTTGATTTCACTTCTTTTTTAAAAAAATTCTGACCCCTAAACAGATGAAAATGTGAACAGACAAGTTCCTCTTTACAGTTGCATGTATCTATTTTAACATGTATTGACTATCACCTTAATGGCTACAGGCATGGTAAACTAAAAGCTCAGAAAATTGAAGTAGCCTGATGACAACGCATATTGCAACCACACTGTTGCTTTGATGATTTTCACAGGAACTAGACATAATATATACATTTGGTAAGAGGACATTTCAAAATGATTTACTGAAATTAGTGTGTAGTATTTCCTAACATTTTTCATGGGGAAACTGAGGGCAAGGAAAACTATGTATAAAGCTATACCAGGAATTGATAGGAGCTGGGGTACAGTATGAACTAGGTAACTGAACCAGTGCTGCAAGGAAAATATTCGGGGTGGTGGTGATAAAGAGTATATGAAAATAAATTATTCTATTAATAAAATGTGCAATAGTTAGGTTTCCTTAAGTGTATGTGGAAATGAAGATCATTGTCTATAAAGTATTCACAGTTAGAAGCAAAATTAGGAGAGGTGTCCAGTCATTATGCAACCCTTAATGGCAAAGAGTTCTTTTGTTTCCCCCATCCTGGAACCTCATTTTTCTCTCCATTCTTTAGGGGATAGACCTGAGATAAGAAATCCTGAAAGAGAAGTGCACTCTTCATTGTGGGGTTTGTGTCAGACACATTTTAGTTTGTGGGTTCCTGAAATTCAGCACCCACTCACATCCCAGAGTGTGAAATTTTTCAGCTCAAGTAGGATGCATTTTTCCAATTCCTAAGGATTGCCTTTTAAAAGGAATTGCCTTTCAAAAAATTCTCACAACGGCAAACGGTGGCCTGTACCTATGATCTCTCTACCTATGATTCCCTCTACCTATGATCTAGGCCTGTACAAGTTTAGTTTGGCTACTATAGCTGGCAGTACTCAAGAGCTAGCATTTGCTGACCCTAATTAGTGACAACAGCAGGATGTATGTAGCTATATATAGCTTGTCACTAACTATATGCTAGGCACTTTGCTAAGTGTTTTACAAATATCTCATTTAATCCTCATAACAACCCTGTGACACAGGAGGTATTTTATCTCCCTTTTACAAATGCAGAAACAGGCTCTAAAAGGTTAAATACCCTGGCCAACGTCATACAGCCCACAAACCTCAAAGCACAGATTTGAAACCTAAGCATCAGTCTTATCCAAAAGAACAATGTTCTTTTACATTGAGCCATAAAGGCTGTGCCCTAAAATCATACAGACCTGAGTTCCAACTTTAATGCTACCATTTACCACTTATGTTATTTGGTGAGTTATTCAACCTGAGATTCCTGGAGTATGAAACACAGTAACAGTACCATGACAAAATGTTGTTGTGAGCATTAAATAAGCTAACATATATAAAAATTGTCTAGCAGAGTTATTGCGGGATGCTGTAACCAATAATTGCTATATTAAACCCCACCCTTCCTTCTATTTGATTATCTGTTGTAGAGGCAGCCACGAAAAGATAACACTAAGGATAAGCAACAATTGCAGATGACCATGAAGCACAACCTTAATGGTCAATGTGCTCGGTCCCCGAGAGGTCCCAGCACTGAAAAACGAATGCAACAGCACTTCCTCCACGCCCCTGTAGTAGTGAACCCAAAACACTAGACAGAAGAATTTCGAAGCTGGAGCAGGAACAGCAACTACCAGGATAGTCTCCTCACAACCTCCTTGCTTTACTCCGGAAGAGTCACCCACCCCACCTGGCAGCTCCTCCTCCTCGGCTGCTCTGAAGCGGGCCCCGTTCATCAGGGCGTTCGCTTCACCTTGAGTATGGTATGGGGTCCCTCCCCCTCTCCCCGGTTGGCGCTGCAGAGATTTCAGGGCCTGTCACCCTTCCCTGGGCCACAGGCCCGACCCTCTCCGCTGAGAGGAGGCAGGCGGATCCCAGGCACCACTGCTTCAGCTGCCCGACCACCAGGTCCAGGCGGCTCCTCGCCGCCCAGAGCTAAGCCCAAGTCGGGGCTCTTCCAGAAGGCACCGGCCAGCCCCGGGCCTTGCCACGCCGCCGACCAAGCGTTCAGCGGCCCGGGAGCCCCACGCGCGCCCTGCCGATCCCCGGCTGAACGAAGCCCAGGGTGCACTTCCAGAGCCAGGGCCCAGTGGGCCTCGCCGCGCGGAGCCTGAGGGCCCGGATTCTGCAGGCCAGGACTTTCCTCTTCCCCCGGGGGGTTAGTGGGTTGCGGGGGCCCCGGCCCAGAAACAGGGTGAGGCCCGCACTCACGTGCCGGTCTTTGGGGTGGAAGTCGAGTAGTGGTGCCGAACAGACCAGCAACGTCTGCAGCGCAGCCCAAGCCACTTAGGATTCACAAGAACCTTGGGCGGGACGGACAGAGGGGCGGGGCGGGGCGCTCGGGGGCGGGCCAAAGGCTCGCCCCGCCCACTCAGCTGCGCGAGCTGCGCCCACCCCAGCCGCAGCCTTCCCTTTACTCCCTGCAGCGGTTGGGCTGACGCTTCTCGGCTACTGCAGAGGTCAGGTCGCTCGTTTGCCGAAAACTTAAAGTTGACTTTAGGCATTACGAAAAGTTGTTTGGTGCACCAAAATTAATTCCTGAAGAATGACTAAATTAACATATTTGATAAAATTTATACCATATCTGAACCTAGAAAAATTCTCAACATGAAAATAGGGAAATATGGCTAGTGAAATAAGTATGGCTCTTAACCATACTTATTTACAGCGTTTTCAAAGTGCACACTACCATTTTACATCCTTCATTTCATTTAATGCTCACAACAGTCCTGTGACGTGTTTGGTGCCCCATTTATCCCCATTTCGCAAATGAAAACTGCAATGGAATAACATAAGATTTGGAAGCTAAGTAACTGGCCTACTTGCCTAAAGTCACAGATTCTGCTAAATAACTTCAAAGCACCCTGCTTGGCAGCTTACTAGGTTATGCTGTCTGTTAAAAACAAACCACTATGGAAAATATTGCTGCATTTGATTGCTTAATAATTTGGAATTTCTGCCCAAGGAAACAGGGACAAAATCAATAGGCAAACACGTTGGAAAAAATGTTTGTCATAAACCTGACAAAAAACATCTTAAATTCATTTAAACTGGCAAGAAAAAAAAAACATGCAATAGAAAAATGGGCAAAGGATAAATTTTTTACTTACAGAAGAAATGGAAAATGTAACAAAGAAATGTAAACAATCTTTTTTTTTGTTTGGAAACAGAGTCTCATTCTGTCGCCCTGAGTAAAGTGGCAGCATTGTAGCTCACTGTAGCCTCAAACTCCGGGGCTCGGAGCAATCCTCCTGCCTCAGCCTCCCAAGTGGCTGGGGCTACAGGTGTGTGCTACCACACCCAGCTAATTTTTCTTTTCTTTTCTTTTTTCTTTTTTTTGTAGAGATGAGGTCTAGAGGCTGGACCAAAAAAAAAAAAAAGTGAGTTATTAAAGACAAAAGAGATTTCCGACAGCCAAAAGTGCCATGAGGGAAGTATTAAAAAGTGATGTGACAAGGAGGGTCTTAAGGATAGTAGAAGCTTATTTAGACTAGGGATCAGGAAAGGCCTCTCTAGGATGGTATTTGATATGAGATGTGAAAAATAAGAAGGAGCTAGTCACGAAAACATCTGGGGGCAGAGGAATGATAGCAGGGGCAAAGGGAAGAACAAACTTAGCAAATTGCAAGTACAGAAACAAGCCCTTTGTGGCTGAAATATAATGGGGAAGTGGGAGGAGAAGTGTTTTATTTTTGTTTTTACTAAAGGTCATTGGTTTTATTTTAATTTTGTTTTTATAATTAAATGAAGATCCTTAGACACCACTAATTTAATTGCAAATTTCAAATATTCCAGAATATACAGTATCTACACCTAACCTTCAAAACTTTTCTATTAAAATAGGGAGAGAGTAGAGACAGGGGATGGTTTTGCACTTTTAGTATCCAAAAAGCAATCTCTCATTTGAATGTGTAATGCCATAGTTATTCAATGTACTTATTCATTCTCTTCAACTAGAGTCTAAATTCCATTTTACTTTTGTTTCTATTCATTCACCCATTAATTCAACATGTGTTGAATACATATTATGTACCAGCCATAACAAGGTTCTAGAAATAAAAAAAAAAAACCAAATAAGTATGAGACTCGACACCTGCCAGAGAGTTAAATTCATGTTAAAATGAATGAGACTCTCTTAGCTATTCTTCTACCTCATGGGCTGTTCCTTGTTTCCTTTGCTTTTTGATCCTCATATTCCCAGTTTTTAAACTCTGGAGTGTCCCACGGCTTAGTTCTTGGACCTTTTCTTTTTTATCTTCAATCACATCCTTAGTTACCTCATCTAGTCTTACAGCCTTGAATTCCATCTATATTCTTAAGGTTACCAAACTTCCACACCTTCCCTCTGAAACTCCAGATTCTAACTGCCTACATTTCAGTTGGATGTTGTATTAGTTATCACTTGTGCTATAACAGATTACACTAAATTTAGTGGCTTAAGTAGGAACAATCATTTATTGTGTCTCAAAGATTCTGTGGTTTAGGAATTTAGGAGTAGCTTAGCTGGGCGGTTGTGGCTCATCATCTCTCATGATGTTGCATTCAGTTATTAGCAAGCGCTACAGTCATCTGATGGCTCAACAGGGACTGAAGGATTTATGTCCGAGGTGGCTCACTCACACAGCTAGCAAAATGGTATTGTTTGTCAGTGGGAGACCCCAGTTCCTCTCCACATGGGCTTCTCCACAGGGCTGCTTGAGTGACCTCAAAGCATGATTGCTAGCTCCCCGGAAGGCAAACAATCCAAGACACTGAGGCAGAAGCTGCAATGACTTTTCTTTATTATGACTTAGCCTCAGAAGTCACACACCATCATCACTTATTTTGCAGGATTCTGTTGGTCAAACAGACCAGCCTCGATTTAATGTGGGAAGGAATTCCACAAAGGAGTAAATCCAGGAGGTAAGGACCATTGAGGGCCATTTTGGAGGCTGGCTACCACATTTGTCTGATATGCATTCCATAGCTAACATGTACAAATACAGCTTTCTGATCTTCCTCCCCAGAGCTGTTCCTCCCACACTCTTCTCTATCTCAATTAATAGCAAAGCACTCTTCTGGTTGTTTAGGCCAAAACACTTGGAGTCATCTTTGACTCTTTCCTCCCACATCCCATCCCCATCTGGTCTGGTCTGTCAGGGAATCAACTCTGCCTTCAAAATATATCTGTATCTTCTAGCCTAGTCCAAGCCACTATTATTCCTTTCTAGATTATTGTAATATTCTAGTACCTGCTGCCCTTCTTGCTCCCCTGCAGCCTACTCTCAAAACAGTGAGAAGGATCCAATTAAAATGTCATAATCACACAAAGCAAAAATCAAAGTTCTTACAATTGCCTACAAGGTCCTACACTGCTTGACCCCCATCTCCTCTCTGACCTCATCTCTTACCACTCTCCTTCTCCTCACTCTATCTAAGGTAGATTTATTGTTCTTGGACAATGGCATTTGCCTTCCCAATATAGGCTTATGCACTTTCCTTTCCCTCTACATGAAATGCTCTGTCCCCAGATATCCTCATGGCTCACTCCCTCTTCTATGGGTCTTTATTCAAATGTCTCTCTCAATGAGGCCTTCTCTGGCCACTACTCTATTTTAAATTGTTGTGAGTACACAGAAATACACTCTATACCCCTTTCTGATTTATCTTCCTCTTTAGATGTATTAAATAATATGGTATTACCATGTAACATAGTATATCTTTTACTTATTTCTTATTTACTATCTTTCCCCATCCAGAATATATACTACACTAGGAATTGTTCTGTTCACTACATTTAGAAGAATACCAGGCATATTATAGATACACAATAAATATTTGTTGAATGAATGAAGAATTTGGGCCAAGTTCTGTTACAAGTAAAGAATAAAACAGGGTCATCGAGTTTACAGTATAGTAAAGGTGCACATTACCAACTCTTCCTCCAAAATATACTCCCGATTAACAAATAATCACAAAAGTAAAAATGAAAGTATAAAATGTGCTTAGGGCCATAAAAGAAACAAAAGTATATTAGGAAGAATCAAGAGAAGTTTCTTGAAGGAGTAACTTAGGCTAAGAGCTGAAAGATGAATAGAAATTAGCCAGGTAAGGAATAGTGGAGTGTGGTGGGGCCAGTGGGAGGGTATCAAGAGAGTGGAATGGGAAGGATTCCCGACACAGAGAATATCATGTAGGGAGACCTGAGGCTTACTGGAGGAAAGAAAAGATGAAAAGATAGTTTGGTTGAAACCTATTCAGAGAGAGAATGTAGGGGGTGGAAGGTGGGGAGGGAGGAGAGGGCATTTATAAAGAATTAAAGCAGGGGAATAAAGTGTTCTATCTTTTAAAGAAATCCCATTTCACCAATAATAGGGCAAAATCACATCAGAAGCCTCACGATGTGAAGCCATGGAGAGTGTATGTCACTTAGTGTTCCTGCCAAAAATGCATGACCTGAATTGAATCACAAGAATCATAAGGAAACAATCAATGAAATCCAAATTGAGGGACAAACCATAAACCATTGATTCTTAATCATGGCAACTGGGGTAGGGATGCCAGATAAAATATAGGATGCCCAGTCAAATTTGAATTTCAGAGAAATAGCAAATAATTTTTCAGTATAAGTGTGCCGCATGGAATATATTACACTAAAAAATTATTTGTTGTTTATCTGAAATTAAAATTTTACTGGGTGTCCTCTATTTATATTTGTGAAATCTGATAACTCTACTCCCAGGGACATGTGGCTATGTTGGAGATACGTGGGTTTTCACAACTGGGTGAGGGTGCTCCTGGTATTTAAAAGATAGAGGCAAGAGATATTGCTAAACATCCTACAAATCACAAGACAGCCTCTCACAACAAAGAATTATCCAGCCCAAAATTTCAGTAGTTCCAAGGCTGAGAAACCTTGCTATAAATCAATGGGACTACACATTTAAAAAAACTGACGTCATGAAAGACAAAGGCTGAGGAAATATTACAGATTTAAAGAAACCAAAGAAACATGACAATTAAATGCAACATATTATCAGGATTTGATCTTGAATTAAGGAAAAAATAGTTGGTGTAAAGAACAGCATTAGGAAATCAACAAAATTTGTATATTGAATAATAGTATCCTATCAATTTCAATTTCCTGAATTTGATACTGAGACTAAATAAGAGAATGTCTCCAAGAGTGAAAAGTCATGATATTTGTAATCTACTCTCAAAAGGTTCAACAACAGAAAATAATAATAGGAATATAATATGCATATTGTATGTAATACATATGAAGAAAGATAAAGAAAATGTG
>NW_012144966.1:16910150-16916265 GCF_000956105.1 Propithecus coquereli
AGCCGGGCATGGTGGCGTGTGCCTGTAGTCCCAGCTACCCCGGAGGCTGAGGCAGGAGGATCGCTTGAGCCCAGGAGTTTGAGGTTGCTGTGAGCTAGGCTGACGCCACGGCACTCTACTCAGGGTAGTAGAGTCAGACTCTGTCTCAAAAAAAAAAAGTACTATAGAAATGAAACCTAATTTTTAAAAAGTATGACTACCTCCCTTATTGCCCATAACATTTTTTTTCATAATCCATATAGTAGGTACTCCATTGGCAGCCTATGTTTTCACTCACATCAGTCCTGAAGTAGGATTCAAAACCTCTTCATCCCTTCAAAAGAATTCTGCTTTCTGCTCCAGTGAGAAATATCGATGTTATTGAAAATTTTTAGGGGAGACCAGGTTTTTTTTTTACTACACATCCAGTAGCATACAACGGCATCAATGTCCTGTCAAGAGGCTTCCTCCCCCTAAGACCAGCTGGCCCTTGGCACTCTTTGTTCCTCTTCTCTGGCGTCTCTCTTCCTCTCTTGAATCTACCCTTCTAGTCTCTCAATCTCTTCATGCGTGGGGCAGTTTAATTCTTCCAAGCATTTATTTCCAAAAAGGATACTCTAGTGTCAAGATTCGCCCTATGTTGAAGACAGCAGAGAATTATGAATAACAATTTTTTTTTTCTGGATACATGTATGCTAGGCTCTATTTCTGAGATTTCGATTCTGTTTTGGAGATCTGCCCTTGTGCCAAAACCATGAAAGGGCCCAGGAGAGACAAGCAGAAGCGGGTCAGCGGGCCTGAAAGTCGCCCTCACGACTCTGTCCATGGGGTACACGCACTGAACGTCCGCCAAACCCTACCCAATCCGGGTATTTCCCACCCTCTTAACCTGTGGACCGGAAGCCGTGGGGGCGGAAGAGGAGCTGGCCAGGAAGCGGGAGGAGGCGGTTCTCTCGGAAGGACTGCGGCTTCCTTAACCTGGCCCGCCTTGGTAGCCGCTCAAAGGCGTAAAGTGTCAGCCTGCGAGTTGCAGGCCATGGCGCTGGCCGCTCGACTATGGCGCTTCGTCCCTTTGAGACGTGGAGCCGCCCCGGGGTCTTGGCTCCCGACGGGGACTTCCGGCAGCCGCGGACAGTGCGGCCCCGGGCGATTCCGCGTCTCTGAGGTACCCTCGGCGCCCTGGCTCCTGCTTCCTCCCCTACCAAGTGGGTGGGTTCGGGCTCTTCCTTCTTCAGGCTTGGCAGCCCCGCGCCACCTATGGGAATAATGAGAAAGATATGAACTAAGAAAGGAACTCCGAGACTGTGTTCCTGGAGTGCTTCCGGCTACTGTGACAGGCAGGTCCTTTCTCTTTCGCAAGCCTCCTCTCTACGAAGGCTGGAGTTGGGTGAAGAAGTGGGGTATGTCTTCCCTGAGAAGCTGCCTCACGTCTGCCCTTCTGTGTGAGAACATGGAGAACAGGACGGCGAAAGAACTTTGACCGCTGTGAAGTAATTTTCACTTTCATTGATGCCGGATGCAGTAACAGCATTTGAAGCCGTCAATCCACCAGACTTTGAAAACTTTGTGGTGTGATTTTGAGAATTCCTACGACTCAGAAGCAGAGATTTCGTACCATTTAGGTTTTTCAGAAAAATAATTATTTCCTAGTTGCTCTTTTTATCTGCATAACGTTAAGGGAGGCTGTCAGGATGTCGGATTGTAGTCTTCTGGCATTTTAATTAGACGGTCCTTGGGTTTTGGGTGTTTATTCTTGAAAGGGGTCTGAGGGGTGGGGATGGGCATTGGTGCATGTGATATATTTCACTTGAACTAGGTGTTTCATTATTTTAAACTCAAAATTACATTTTTACCTGTCTACTCAGTTAAAATTGTTCAGAATTATTGTAGGACGGGGGAATAGAAAGATAGTAAGACATAATCCCTTTCCTCCGAAGAGTTTATAACCAAATGAGGAGATGCTAGGTTATAATGGGCAGAGGGATGATAGGAGTAGTAAGTATGAAACTATTTAGCCTTAAGTTTTACTAAGTATGAAGGTAGTTAGCCTTACGTTTCCAAATTAGATCATTGGTGAGTATAAGTCCTATTTTAGTGGGGCTGATCATAGTTTAAAGAATACTAACTAGCATTTATTGAGGGCTTACTGTGTTAAACAACTGTGTTAAGCCAGACACTGTATTAAGCAATACTCCATTTAATCTTTATATCCACCCTATCTAGTAAGAACTGTTATTTAAATCATTTTTCATCAGAGGAAATGGAAGTAAGGTTAAATAATTGTGTCCACGTCATGGCAGCTAAGAGATGTTGTATTTGATGGTGGGTAGAGTATCTCCAGAGCCCATCAGCTTGAAATAGCCACCATACTAAAAAACTGTAAACTGGAGAAGACAGAAGAGGATAGGAAAAAAGTCAAGATCAAGAGGGACTAGAAAGATTCTTAAGTAATAGAGCTCTGCTCTAAATCAAAGGCAGTAATGAAAATTCTTTCTTCCTTCCAGGTTTATCGACTTCAGGGAGTTGGAACTATGCTACCAATTTTCTAGTTCATGCCTTTACATAGCTTTTATTTTTGTTTTCCTTTTTTCTAGATCTTTCACTCAGCATGATGTTAATAAGTTGAGTTAGAGATATTTATTCCCCAGGAGTTTTCAGAGACTTGTGCCTACTTCTCGGTGGCTCAGGAGAGATTTCAGTTTTCTGTGTTTCAGTTTGTAAGCTCTTTTACCCACCTATGAACAGTAATTCTTTAGCAAATTTGTATTGAGTGCTGGCTATGTGTCAGGCTCTGTTCTAAGGTCTGGAAATATAGTAGTGAACATGAGAAACAGAAACCCTGTGAAAGTTGTCAGAGTCAAAATGGAGTCATTTGTGTTTAAAAAAAACAACCTAACAAATAGACCCAGGAAAGGCCGTGAAGGGAGGGTTCTCATGCATGAATATTTGATAAAAAGAACTATCACAGAAGACTGCAAAAACTATCACAAAGATCTGTCACAAAGTATCACAAAGGCCATTCCAACCTTAAATAAAAACACTTCTGCAAGAGCATCTGCCCAGCGACTGCTTGGCTGACTTTAGACTGGCACCACCTTTATTATTGATCCTTGTAGTTAAGAATAATTATTTCAAAATAATTATATAATTCTCCTGACTCTTCCTTTAAAAACCTTTGTCTTCCTTTACATCCCTGAACATGCACATAGTTTACTATGGCACGTGTATTCCCAATTTATTCTTGAATAAATATTTTCTTTAGATATGTTTATTTATATCAGCTGTATCTCAGTAAAGTAAAGCTGTTTAAAAAATTTTAAACTCATTTAAGTTTTTTTTTTTTTTAAAAGGAGGAAGTGATCAGATGTCAAATGCTGTTGATAGGTCAAGTAAGATGAAAATTCAGAATTGACCATAGGAAATACCATCATCCTAGGTGACATCAACTAGAGTCCCATCAGTGGAGTTGTGGAGATAAAAGTGTGATTTGTATGGGTTCAAAGAGAATGGGAAGAAAGGAAGTAGAGACAGTACTGACAAACTGTTTGAAGAGTTTTACTAGAAAGAGGAGTTGGGGAATGATACTGAGGGAGACATGAAGCCAAGGGGAAGCTTTGTTTTCAAAAGAAGTGAGAAACTACAGCTTACAAAGATAGAATAGCTTGTTTTTATTCTGATAGGAATGATTCAACAGAAGGAAAAAGTATGCTATGTTAAAGAGAGAAAAATTGTGGAGAAAGAATTTCTGGCATGATATCCATATATGTCTCCTTTGTCATGATCTCAAGAATCTAGCCATAATTATGAATATTAATTTCCAAATATGAATATACTCTTTATTATTTTAAAATGTGGGTTTCATGGGTCACTTTTGATGATACCTTCACTTAAAGCCGTGTACATTTTTTATGTGTAGTAATTACTGTATTTGATATTCTTCATCTTGTTTATTTATAAGATTGATACTATGTGTTGATTTCTCATATTTCATATAATTTATAATATCCATACATTTGCAAATAAATTACAGATCTTCCTCTTCAGGACTTATCAGCATGAGTGTGATTTTTAGATGACCTACTACTCCTAGGCAGTATCTTTTCTTAAGATATAGTTTAAAGTAGTTTAACTAAAGGATTTGATTAAGTAATTTTTGAGCTTCCAGTATTCTTATGATTGATTGTTTTGAGGCGAGAGGAAATTGATGTAATTTTTGCATGGGGTAGAAGTTCCTTCCAATTTTCTAAATTTGATAACTCTGACCATAATTATTTTCCATAGGTAATGAGAAACCCAGGAACTTTCAAAAGAGGCCTTTTAGCCTCAGCCTTGTCTTATCTGGGTTTTGAAACTTATCAAGTCATTTCTCAGGCTGCTGTGGTTCATGCTACAGCCAAAGGTAAGCCTTATATTTGGAACACTTAAGAGTTTTTGTTTTTTATTTTATTAATAACTTACAATTATTTTTTAACAGATAATGCAGTTAACATTGTTACAGTCTAGATTATGTTCTGTTTTTCTCTATTTGTCACTCTGATATTATATATAAAAAATTTTCTCAAAACTATTTAATAGAGTTCTTTGAGTGATAAATGCTTTATTAATACTTCATATTTTTGTAGGACCCTTAAGCTAAGAATTAAGAATATTTTTTACATTTTTAAAGGGTTGAGGAATTGTTGGTGGGGGACGGGGGCAGTGGAGAACATGCCATAGAGACCATGTATGGCCCACAAAGCCCAAAATATTTACTCTTTGGATCTTTATTGAAAAAGGTTGCCAGCCTCTGCTTTATAATGACAAAATGATTCTTTTTTTCCTTCAACGCCAAGGTATATTGTACTCTTCTTGATACAGTTAAGGAAAAGCCCTAGTACTTTGAGATAGAAGTATTAGGTCATTAAATGTGAAATGTCTGATTCTGATCAAAAGTTGATTACATCTCAAACAAGAAGCAGTACAATTAAAGTAGGTACCTAAATTACCAACACAGTTTTGCCATCTTAATGGTAGCTTGCTTATGCCAACAGCAAAGAAGCCTAGAGAGCAAGTTGTGATGAAATCATGAAAGGCATTTTCCATAGCTTGTTGAGAATTGAATATTTTTCCTTGCAAGAAGTGGTCCAAACCCTGGAAGAAGTGGTAGTCAGTTGGTGCAAGGTCTGGTGAATACGGTGGATGACAGACAGAGTGTTTCCATGTCCAGCTTCTGTAGTTTGAGCAGCATTGTTTTTTTGCGACGTGTGGTCTTGCAAGAGGATTGCCTTATCTCTGTTGACCAGTCTCGGCTGCTCAACTGCAAGCATCCTCATCATTTCGCCCAGTTGGTTGCAGTGGACATCCGCTGTAATCGATTGACCAGGTTTCATGAAGCTGTAGTGGATAATACCAGTGCTGGACCACCATTAGCTTTTTTTAATGAGTGTTTGATTTTGGACTGTGTTTTGGCACTTTGTCTTTATCCAACCGTTGTGCCGAATAGTTGGGATTGTCAAAAAGAATCCATTTTTCATCACACATAACAATACGGTATAGAAATGGTTCACCTTTATGTTGTGACAGCAAAGAAAGGCAAGCTTCAAGACTATTTCTCTTTTAAAAATGTTCATTTAATTCATGCGGTACCCATCTATCCAGCTTCTTGACCTTGCTGATTTTGTTTCAAATGGCTCAATATTGTTGGAATAGTAACAGCAAACCTTGCTGCTAATTCACACATAGGTTGAGGTGGATTTGCTTCCACTGTAGCTCTCAGCTCATCCTTATCTGCCTTGGTCTCAGGTCACCCACATGGCTCATTTTCAAGACTAAAATCACCAGAAGGGAACTTCTCAAACCATCAACGTACTGTGTGTTTATTAGGCACATCCTTCCCAAACACTTGGTTGATATTTCGAGCTGTCTGTACCACATTGGCTTCAGGATGGAACTCATATTAAAAAATAAACGAATTTTTGACTTATCCACGGTTTCACAAAAATTGCTCTAAAAAAAAATTTGAGTGCTCGCTTCGGCAGCACGTATACTAAAATTGGAACGATACAGAGAAGATTAGCATGGCCCCTGTCAAAAAAAAAAAAAAAAAAATTTGAAAGATCATCACAAGCCAAACCATGCGTTTGAACGAATGAGGATA
>NW_012144966.1:16917510-16919556 GCF_000956105.1 Propithecus coquereli
AATCCGCCTGCCTCGGCCTCCCAGAGTGCTAGGATTACAGGCGTGAGCCACTGCACCTGGCCAAGAATTTATCTTTTAAAGCTCCCTAGACTTTTCACCGTAACTTCCTCATAGCAACCTTGTAAAATAGGACAAGTCATATTATAGTATTAATTTTTGAAAAAAAAAGCTCACAGAATTAAACTTCTTCAAAGTATTAAAGATTAGAACTCTTACCTCTTTATTTCTCTTTACATCTATCATACTTAGTTTTAGTTGTGTTGTAGCACCATTATAGAAATGATTGCAAAGATTTAGTGCTTCCCTGAGTAACAAAATACGGCACTTTGAAAGACAAAGCCAGTATTACTTTTAGCCTTAATGGTCATAGTCCATTTTTTCAGAAGTGACTTAATGACATAAAAAATTACTATATATTCATTAAATTAAAAATAACATTTTAAGATGCTAGCCCAGTGCGAGGCCTGCACAAGCTTGACAAGGCCTTGCGCAGCCACAGTAGCAGAGGGTGAGGGGGTGTCAAATGGTCAACAGTTTTTTTCAGACTTCAGTGAGCTTTTATAATGCTTTCCTCCTTTCTCTTTCTCTCCCTCTTGAGTGAGCTACCATGAGCTGAACTGGGGAAGTTCTATAGACCAGCTAGAGAATAGGGCTGTGGAAGTGAATTTTCTTTGCCTGAGGATGACTCTGTGTCCCTACCAGGCAGCACACATCCTACTCAGGGGCAACTGGCCCTTCACCCCCATTTCCAAGATGGTGACAGTGAAGTGTGAACTTAGAATTTCACTTCAGAGGAGACTGTTCATCACAGTTAGATCTCTGCTATGAGAACCGAATCTGTTGGTATGGTTTGTGCTATCAGCATCTTATTAAAAGGTTTGAGTTATGAACTTGCCTTTGTGGATGTTGATGAAGGCAAATGGAGGGGTGAGACAGTGGATCTTCAACATGGCAGCCCTTTCATAAAAATGCCAAATATCATTTCCAGCAAAGATGACCTTGTCACTGCAGACTCCAACCTAATGATTATCACAGCAGGCATATGTCCAGGAAAAGTAACATACTATGATGTAGTTCAGCAAAATGTGTTCATCTTCAAATTAATAATTTCCAGTATTACCCAATATTATCTCTCCTGCAAAATGATAGATTCCAACCCAATGGATATCTTAAATTAAGTATCCTAGAAGTTGAATGCATTCCCCAAAAAACATGTTATTGGAAGTGGCTGTAGCCTAGATAACTAACCGCCTGATTTCATTTCTTCATTAGGCAAAGACTTTTCACTCTGAAAGTTGTTATGGGTAGATCCTTGGAAAGCATGGAGATTCAAGTGTTCCTGTGTGGAGTAGAGTTAGCATTGCTGGTGTCCCTCTGGAGAATCTGGACTCATATATAGGAACCAATAAAGATCCCGAACTGTGGAAAAAAAATCCACAGAAAAGTGATTCCTGGCTGGGTGCAGTGGCTCACGCCTGTAATCCCAGCAGTTTGGGAGGCTGAGGCAGGAGAATCACTTGAGGCCAGGAGTTGGAGACCAGCCTGGGAAACATAGTGAAACCCTGTCTCTACAAATTTAAAAAAAAAATTAGCCAGGCATGGTGGTATTTACCTGTAATTTGGGAAGCTGAGGGGAATTGCTTGAGCCACGGAGTTGGAGGTTGCAGTAAGCTGTGATTGCATGCCACTGCACTCCAGTCTGGGCAACACAGTGACACCCTCTTTGGGGGGAAAAATCGTTTACCTATGGCTATGAGATGATTAAAATGAAAGATTCCATTAATTGGGCCATTGGTCTATCTGTAGCTGATTTAATGGAAAGTATTTTGAAGAATCTTATAGTGCATTCAGTTTCTAACATAAGTTTCAGCCTTTGTGGAATAAATGAAGTATTCCTTAGTATTTTACCCTGAGAGGGGTAATTGACAATTGTATATATTTATTTGGTACATTGTGATGTTTTGATATATGTATACAATGTGGAATGATTAAATCCAAGTAATTAACATAACCATCACCTTATTTTTTGTGGTGAGACACAAAAAT
>NW_012144966.1:16920901-16924480 GCF_000956105.1 Propithecus coquereli
TGCTCAGGCTGGTTTCGAACTCCTGAGCTCAAACAATCCGCCCGCCTCGGCCTCCCAGAGAGCTAGGATTACAGGCGTGAGCCACCGCGCCCGGCCTATTTTCCACTTTTTAAGTCCTATGTATAGAAACCTCTTTATCTTGCCAGAGGAGTATCTAAGAGCATTTCATTCTTGTCTAGATACCTTTCACATGGCTAGAGTAACAGTTAACAAGAAAAACTAGAAAACCAAAGTTTACTAACATATACGTAGGATGTCATATCATTGACGTTGCTTTCTTTGAAAAATTTTAAAAATTGTTATGATCTTGCGCATATTCATTGTAGGCTAAATTTAAGAGTTCACTATACAGTTGTTGGTAAATTAACATCTCAGTTCATCTTGGGATGTTTATTGTTACTTAAGTTGAAAGTAAATTACTTTAAAACTTAGTCCCTTTTACAGGATATGGTCTCTTTATGTCAGTAACAGCTTATTTTTAAATATTTTCAGGAAGATGCAGAGCATTAAGTAAAAAAAAACAACTGATTTGCAGATATGTGGAGTGGTCTACATGCTCCCACCCTAGTGCCTATGTGAGTCTGTAGTACCATAGTAAGTGTCCTTTTTTCTTGTAAACTGTATGATTTTAGAAATTCCTTTTTAAAATAGGGAAAAATTATATATAACATATATTTAAAGTCAGGATACTATAGCTTATGGTATTACACTGTGTAATAAAGAAATTGAGCTAAGTGACTTGAGAAGTTATAAAAGAATACACACAAAAAAGATTTCAATTATTCACTAAATTTCTGTATTTTTCTTTTAATTAGTTGGGTGATGAGATGTAGAATTCCTAGATCCTGTTAAGGACAGTAATCAGTCTTTTCAGGGAGTCAGAGAATAATCAATGAATAGATTTAAAAGTAACTTTGCTACTCATGTACCATGTGCACATTCAAATATGCCAGATTAATATATTTAATTTAATACTGTATTAGTTTCCTGTCGCTGCTGAAACAAACTTAGTGGCTTAAAACAACACAAATTTATTATCTTACAGTTCTATAGTTCAGAAATCCAAAATGGGTGTTGGCAGGGCTGGATTCCTTTCCAGAGGCTCTAAGGGAGAATCATTTTCCTTGCCTTTTTCAGCTTCAAGAAGCTTCTAGAAGCTTTCTACCTTCCTTGGCTAAAGGGCCCCTTTCCTCCAGATTCAAAACCAACACTCATCATTCTGATCTTGTTTTCATTGTCCTATTTCCTTCTCTGAGTCTCTTCTACTTCTCTCTTGCACTTTTAACGACCCTTGTAATTACATTGGGCCCACCTGGGTAAACTAAAATAGTTTCCTATTTTAAGATTAGCTGACTAACAACCTTAATTCCATCTACAATTCCCCATTGCCGTATAAACAACATATTCACAGATTCCAGGGATTAAGATGTGGACATCTTTGAGGGCCATTATTCTGCCTACCACAAATACCAACTAAGGAATAAGGACTAATACTTACTCTTTTAAACAATGTTTGGGTTGTTAAAACCCAAACTTTGAGAATTAGCCACTTATCAGATAAAAATATAAAAGAAAATAGAATGGAAATAAACTTTAGAAAAATTAACCAGCCCTGTGAATATTATTAAACTTCATAGCACTTAATCAGATTGAAGTAAGATTACTGAGAAAAGTCTTTATTTAATTTTAGGGTTTCTTTGTTATTTAATTTCTTAACTAGTATAATTACAATATGATGTTAACTTAAAAAATTCTTCACTTACATGCTGTGTCACAAATTTCATGGGTTTTTCTTTTTTTGCTGGTCTAATTTAATTTTTTAAAAACTTAAAAGCCCTTTTAACTTCAAGTGTATTATGATTAAAGTATACCAAGATAAATAATAAAGAAACTTAACACATTGGAATATTAGCTTATAAGTAGGACTAAGTAGTATAGCACCCTTACAGAAAACAAAATTAAGTGTACATGTTACTTACTAATAATTAGAATTTCCTGAAATTCAGACTTAATGTTTTTTCAGTGAGTAGACAATTTTTTTAGGGCATTACATTGTCAATAAGGTTCATGTATAGTGTAATCACGTATAAACTAGTTATAAGAATTGGTTGGAACATAGTGCCAATGAGGTAAGTTTTAGATTCTCTGTGTAGTTAACTTCATCTAAATGTCTGATTTCAGATTTGACTCCTTTTCCCTAACAGTGTCTGTATATGTAAGTTATGTCATAAAGAGGATTTAGTAAAACAGTGTGGTTCATTCCATGCAAATAAATAATATTCAGCACCGCAGGTAGATGAGTTCTATCATCATTTTCTGTAACAACAAAGACTTTATCTGTGTGAAAGGTATATCTGCTCATAAATTCCTCATAGGAAATTGTTTTTTTCATTTTTTAAAAAAATGTGTCATATTTAGTCAGTACCAGAATAAATTTTCTGATTTTTTTATTTTCCATGACTTCAATAAAATCTTTTATTGTGATAGCTTCATACTTATTTCTACTATACTTTCATCTAGGTTCTTCAGAATTTCTTACCTTTTTTATAGGTGATTTCTATATCTGATTTTATTTGTATATAAAAGTATTTGTTTCTTAGAATTATTGCAATCTGACTTTGGAAGACCTACTTTACGTGTCTTTTTTCTTTTATAATCTTTGAAGTTGAAGAAATTCTTGAACAAGCAGACTACCTATATGAAAGTGGAGAAACAGAAAAACTTTATCAGTTGCTAACCCAATACAAGGAAAGGTAGGCAATGTATAATCTGCCTAAGTTTGTGGTTTCCTAAAAATTTTTGTGTTATTTAACAATTATAGTGGTCCTTGGTGCTTGAAATTTTTTAATTGATTTTTGTAGTGTTTACTTCAAAATTATTTCTTAGAATTTAAAATATACTGTTTCTTTCTTACATTAAATGACTCAAAAGTGCTACATGTATCTCACTGATTTAGAAAAGGTGGTTCTACTTATTCTAGTGGAAAATTGAAACATTTTTGCCATATTGATTTGGATCATACAGGATAGTCATTGAACATATGTTTATCTCATCTATCCATATTGTGTATTTCTCATTCCTTTTTTAAAAAAGTAATTCCATATTGGTTTATATTTAAATGAATTCACTGGAATTGAGGATGATTCTATGCCACCATTGAATGGTAATTGTGTATCACTTCAGAAGCACAGTCTTTTTTTTTTTTGGAGGATGTAGAAGGAGAGTCAATCAATCCTAGAAAGTAAGTCAAATAAAGCTAAGTGATATTTCCAGATCACTAATCCACCTTATCTACTAAACTAAAAATATTGAGTCATTTTCAACTACTTTTCTTAGATCCCCAAAGCCAATTTTCTCCCCAAGACCCATCAATTTTACTTTCTGAATATCTGTAGGATCCATCTTTCCTTCTCCATACTCCTCTTGGTAACTTGAGGTGGCTGGTTTGGCATTTTATAGTCATTTCAGTGATAACTTGAAAAGTAAGCTGTAAGGTAGTTAGTTATTCTGCAGTCATTGAATAATAACTATACTAGCACTACCTGTAGTATATGAATACCTTTTTTTGTTAAAAAAAAA
>NW_012144966.1:16925913-16929373 GCF_000956105.1 Propithecus coquereli
GAGACGGGGTCTCGCTCTTGCTCAGGCTGGTCTCGAACTCCTGAGCTCAAAGGATCCACCCGCCTCGGCCTCCCAGAGTGCTAGGATTACAGGCATGAGCCACCGCGCCCAGCCTATATTTCTATTTTATGTGGAGGTAGGAGTGTAGTAGCTGGACAACAGACACTTAGTGCAATTTTTCACATGTAACTCAGCTATTAATAGATTCTAGATTTCCTAATTGGTTTAGAACAATGTTTTTCGGTAGAGAGTGTGGGGAGACAAAGGGGTGCAGTTATTGGCATTTGGATTAAGACTTTTTTTTTATCATGTTGGACTGCCCTCAGTAGAGCCCCCAAATCACTGTGACAACCAGATGCTATACCCACACGTTCCAAATGTTCCCTTGAGGGGTTGGTATTCTCCCCCTACCCAATAGAACTACACTAGTTTATATAGAGGATAGAACAAATAAGCATTCTTTTTTTTTTGTCCTGAGACAGGATCATGCTCTGTTGTCCAGGTTGGTATGCCATGGCATGATCATAGCTCACTGCAGCCTTGAATACCTGGGCTTAAGCGATCCTCCTGCCTTGGCCTCCTGAGTAGATAGGACTACAGGTGCATGCCACCATGCCCAGCTAGTTTTTAAAATTTTCTGTATAGTCAGTATTTCACTATGTTGCCCAGACTGGTCTCGAACTCCTAGCTTCAAGTGATCCTGCCACCTTGGCCTCCCCAAAGTGCTGGAATTACAGGCATGACCCACTGTGCCTGGTCCAAATTCTTTTAAATTTATTGAGACTTGTTTTATGGCTAAGAAAGTGGTTCCACGTCATCATCACCATCCATCTTTGTAAATGTTCTTTGTTCACATGAAAAGAATATGTATTCCGCTGTTGTTGGGAATATCTTATAAATGTGTCATTCAGTTCAAGTTGGTTGATAGTGTTGTTTGAGTCTTCTAAATCCTCATTGATTTTCTGTCTACTTGTTCTATGAATTATTGAGAGAGGGGTGTTGAAATCAATCTACAAATACAAGGTAGATTTGTCTGTTTCTCTTTGCAGTTTTATTAGTTTTACAGCATGTATTTTAAGGTGCTATTATTAGAGATACAAACATTTAGGATTGTTATATTTTCTTGATGAAATAGGTTTCTTTATCATTGTAAAATGACCCTCTTTATCTCAAGAAATATTCTTGGTTTTACAGTTGAGTTTGTTTGATATTAATGTAACCTCTCTTGCTTTCTTTTGATTAATGTTAGCATGGTATACCTTGTCCTTTTTTAACTTATTCGTGTTTTTATATTTAACATATACTCTTTTTAGGCAAGTGATAGGTCTTGCTATTGTTACTTTCACACATTTATAGCATGCTTACTGATTACATTACATAAAATTCACCATTTTAAAGTGCATATTTCAGTGTTTTTTAGCATATTCATCACTATTTTGCACAACCATCACACTGTCAAATTCCAGAACACTTGTATTACCCCCGAAAGTAAACCCCATACCCATTATCAGTTAGTCCCAATTTCCCCCTCCTCCCATTCCTTGGCAGGCACTAATCTACTTTCTGTTTCTATGAATTTGCCTATGCTGGACAAATCACATAATATGTGGCCTTTCGTGCATGGCTTCTTTCGCTTAGCACATAGTATTTTCAGGGTTCATCCATGTCGAACAAGTGAAAGTGCCTCAGTCCCTTTTGTGGCTGAATAATACGCCAATGTATGGATATGGCCCTATAGGGCCATGTCCACTTTTATTTGTATATTCCACTACATTTAATACACTTTTTATGCTCAATAACTTTGTTGAATGAAAATGACTGTTAAGGAATAAATAATTACACAGTTTGACTTTGTATGGAATGGAATATTAAGAATATTATATCTTTTTTTTCTATTTCTAGTGGTATGCAATCTGCATTAGCGATGTTGGAGATTATGAAGGCATCAAGGTTAAAATTGCAAATGCATACATTATCAAGGAACATTTTGAGGTACTGATGAATTATTAAAGTTTGTGAATTTAAAATGTCAATATTTTTCAGAATAGATTTTTGTTTCAGATATCTATTACTGTATATCAAGCCACCTATAACTTAGTGACCTAGAGCAGTGATACTTTATTATTTCTTACAATTGTGTGGGTTAACTGAATGCAGTGGTGCTTTTGCTTTGCTTGGTATAGCTGAGGTGACTTAGCTGCATTCACCAGGGCCCTCAACTGAGACTGGAATGTCCAAGATGCCTCTCATCTACAAGAGTTTTTCCCCACTGGTCTTTTCATCATTTAGTGGTCTAGTCCAAGCCACTAAGCATGGTAGCTAGCTTCCAAGAATGAGTGTTCCAAGGGAAAAGTTCCAGTGTACACAAACTTTTATCAAGCCCCTATTGACCTAAAGTTATATGGCCAAGCCTACTTTCCATGGGAGCAAGATCAGTGACAAAGGTCCTGAATACTGGAAAGCATGGTACAATGTAACAGTCTAATACAACTGCCATTGTACTCTCAATAGTAATAATTCTATTTAAGATTTATGATCTCTCAGTATGTGTTATGTATGTGTATATATGTGTTTTAGTATTCCCCCCTAAAGTTAATTTACTTATTTATAGTAAGCTCTCCTCTATTAGGTGCTAAGAGTTCTATAGCATGCATGGACACTGCTCTACTATCCTCAAAAAATAAAACCTACCACAAAAAACAGCATATTTATTTTTCTTTTGATATTGTAGACCATCTCAAAAATACGAAGGAAGAAAAAGTGATGGAAACATACATAGGGATAGAGCTGGATATACTATATAAATAGCTTTTCATAATTTTATGGTTATAGTCTCAATTCCTAGTTTATATAACTAGTGAAAAAGAACACTGGACTGGGATTCAGGAGACCTAGACTTTCTTGTTCAGGCATTGATAGTAATATATATACATTTAATAATTTACATTTTACAATTTGATAATTTACATGTTTCAGAGTTTAAGGTCTTTGAAATCAGATTACATTATGTAATCAGTGGTACCTTACAGCATAATTGGCAGCATTTTTTTCTTTCTTAGTGGCACATAAAGTAATGTTGTGTCATAACATTTTTTGGTATCTTAGATTCCATGAAATATAGTAATTTGCTCAGTGGCATTAGATAAATCGCCTAATTACTGTGTACCTCAGGATATAGAAATACATAATTTCCAATATGAATAATAAAAAATTAGTCCGGGTGTGGTGGCTCACGCCCATAATCCCAGAACTTTATGAAGCTAAGGTGGAAGAATCACTTGAGGCCAGGAGTTGGAAAGAAGCCTGAGCTACCTGGCGAGACCCATCTCTACAAAAAGTAGAAAAATTAGGCCGGAGGATCGCTTGAGCCCAGGAGTTTGAGGTTGCATTGAGCTATGACGACAATACTGCACTCTATGCAGGGCAACAGAGCGAGAGCCTATCTCAAAAAAGAAAAATA
>NW_012144966.1:16930621-16931907 GCF_000956105.1 Propithecus coquereli
ATCTGAAAATGTGTATCTCACACATTACCAAACTGAAAGTGAAAATGTGGGTTTATAGAAAAGCATAAACTAGGAAGTCTTATTTTAAAAGAGTCTTATTTTTAATAAGATCAACATTAATCTGTGAGATTTCCTTAGTGGCTTTCAACAAATAATGGATAAAAGGAGGAGTAATTTCTTTAAAGTTATTCTATAACTTATGCTTTATACTAATTCACATAGTAAATAGAAATTAGGGAGATTTTATCAACATATTTTACATTGTATGTAATTATTCTACTAATATATTCTATGAATAAATAGTGTTTATTTTTCCTTTCATAAATACAGATGGGTAGCCTCTGGGAGGCCAAGGTAGGAGGATCACTTGAGGTCAGGAGTTCGAAACCAGCCTGAGCAAGAGCGAGAACCCCATCTCTACTAAAAATAGAAACATTAGCCGGGCGTGGTGGTGAGCGCTTATAGTCCCAGCTACTCGGGAGGCTGAGGCAGCAGGATCGCTTGAGCCCAGAAGTTTGAGGTTGCTGTGAGCTAGGCTGACACCGTGGCACTCTACTCAGGGTAACAGAGTGAGACTCTGTCTCAAAAAAAAAAAGATAAATCCAGATAAGGAAGTTGAGCAAAATCTGTGCATAAGAAGAGACTTTCTACAATTATGTACTTTTACTTCTTTTAGGAGAGAATGTTCTCTATTTAGTATTTATTTAGGATTTGCCAAAAAAGGACTTTATTATTTATTTTTCCTTTAGTCCAGAAGAAACATTGAAAGCTATAGATTATTACTGTTTTTGAAATTAAATTCATTTATATATTTCATGTTTTTTTCTCATCTTGATAGACCCTACTGTCAGTTTCTGAACCTTATAAAATAGTAACCTCAGTACAAGTCATTAATAATGTATTGAAATGAATTTAATCACTTAAGAAATCAGGAGGAAGAAAGTTGGTATTGATTATAATAGAAGAATTGAAACAGGGTTGCAATTTTTTTTTATATCATGGCTTCTTCAGCATAGTAAAGAACTCACTGATGTTTAGAAAACAAATATGATTGATTTTCTCATTTTTCATTAGAAAGCAATTGAACTGAACCCTAAAGATGCCACCTCAATTCACCTTATGGGTATTTGGTAAGAAAATTTCTTTAAATAAATATTTCAGTAGTATTTAGTATGTTTTTATTTTTTAGTATGAATTGTAAATCCTACATTAATGGTCTGTTAAATCATTTGACATGAACCCTTGTTCCAGCTATAAAGAGATTAGAGAATACTGGTTGTATTTGG
>NW_012144966.1:16931957-16932515 GCF_000956105.1 Propithecus coquereli
CCTCAGAAGAAGAGAAAAAGCTATTGGTGTATGAAGCCCTAGAGTATGCAAAAAGAGCACTAGAAAAAAATGAATCAAATTTTGCAGCTCATAAGGTGAGGTGCTTAAAGTAACTAAGCTGCTACTATGCAATGAGAGGTACATTGGTCTATACTTACTTATTATCCCTAATTTATGTAGGAAGGAAAATTTCTTTATTTTAAAGAAGTAGGGAAGAGATTTATTTTTATAACCTTTTTTCAAAAAGAAGTAGTTTTTTTGTGTTCTTGAACATTTAGTCTGACTTCAATAGTATGTCTGGCAAATTACTTTTGTGAGTGCTTATTTTTAAACAAAAGTTTTAGTAATTTCATGATTTACCTTTATTCCTAGCACTTGACAAATATTTTCTCATTTTCCTCACGTTATATTTCTATTTTTTTTTTTTTTTTTTGAGACAGAGTCTCCCTCTGTTGCCTGGGCTAGAGTGAGTGCCGTGGTGTCAGCCTAGCTCACAGCAACCTCAAACTCCTGGGCTCAAGCTAAATAATATTCAGCACCGCAGGTAGATGAGTTCTA
>NW_012144966.1:16932956-16933289 GCF_000956105.1 Propithecus coquereli
AGGTTGCTGTGAGCTAGGCTGATGCCACGGCACTCTAGCCCAAGGCAACAGAGTGAGACTCTGTCTCAAAAAACAAAACAAAACAACAGTTCTTATAAGTTTTATTTTGTCATATATCTCTCTTCCATCTGATATATACATATATAGGTTGTATTTATTTTGTACTCTTATTAAGAGGATGAAAACATCCCTAGATTATTAATATTTTTATTAATAATATGGAAGAAGAGGTTGGAACAACACCATAAAATGTGCCAGGAAATCACACACATGTATAGACATACTATCCATTTTATCAAATATCATTCTACAATACATCTGTGCCATTCACAC